>NC_071344.1:942500-1005000 GCF_027744825.2 Synchiropus splendidus
GATGACTGTCATCTCTCCTCACTCAAATCACATTGCAGTTCAAACAGAGGATGTAGCAAAACAAAGCCACGCTCGTAGGTGGTGTTTTTTTGGTTTCACGGTGGCTGGAAATAGATAATGAGGCGCGAGGTCCGCGGCAATATTCTTCAAGATTACAGATGCAATCTTAATCTGTCCTCCATCTCTCCTTAAATGGCCCATTGGCAGTCATCGTGCCGGGGTCTCATATCTGACGGCCGCGTGGTGCCGGGTGAGGAGCGGCGTCTGCGGGAGGCGGGGGGGCTGGGGGGGAGATAAACAAATTAACAAAGCTATTCACAGCCCATGCGACAGCGGGGGGTTGGGAGGGGAGGGGAGGAGGGCACCACAGACAGAGCCCAGCAGCGCCTCGGCCAATCACAGCAGGGGGCATTTTCTGCAATCACTTAGGCCCAGCTTCATCTCCGCAATCATGCAGCGTCCTATTGTTCTGCTAATTGGAGGCCTAATTTGATCCATAAGATGAGGGGCTGGTTTTTTTTCGCCGGGTTACTTTCCATTTCAAATGAAGTCACGCCACTTGCACCATGAGCTTGGAGGACTGGTCATAATTGTAGGTGTTTTTTGGTTACTCTCAACTTAGAAGGTTGAGCAGCACACCACTCTGCTCCTTAGTTTCAGTCTGGACTCCACGACTCACCTGGCTGGCAGTCTCACCAGGAAAAGGTCAGGCGTCACCATTCCGCGACTGGCCTGCGGGACTTGGAGGTGTCGCCACGGTTCATTTTCAGAAATGTACCTGAACATTTCATGGTCACAAGTCATACTTAGGAAGGTGGCGTCATCTTCCTGACTAAACTTGGGAAAGTCTCTCTGTTGCCCAGGTCTTTGGTGTGGAATCATGTGGGGAAGGCTTTGGTTTTGATGGCAGCAAACTTGACAATGGCGTCTAGCCACTTTAACACTATTGGTGAGATTACATTCCACTGCCTTCATTCTTCCCACAATGGGGGGATTTTGACTGTTACTGCAGCATGCAAACATCAGAGACATTCAAGATGTAGACTTTTGACAAAGAGGGCAGTGGAGACCGAGCCGGAACTGACTACAGTAGACTGGTGCTCAGTTGCATTTCTCTCGTTATATAAACAGATGCAAACACAACCCTTCAATTTCCAGGACAGTTTGTAATTACACAATTGTAACTGTGCTGGAGAAACAATTATTTTAAGTGGCTGAGTGTGGCTTTAAGTCAGACAGATGGATTCAAATGTGTGTGATTCCGACATCCAACAAGTTGGAGTCTTTCCAAGACCAGCAGCTCGATAGCAGCTCTTTTTTTTTCCAGATTCCACAGAAAACAGCACATCAATTCTGGGCGTAAACCACCCACAAGTTGGTTCTGATGAAACTATAACAAATGGACGTTGAATGGAGAGCCAGTGGATTAGACAACTTCTAAGGATTTTAAAGGGGTCAGACTTGTTATGATTTCACCGAGTCACCTTGACTTGCAGCCACTTCAGGGGAACAGCGAAGGGAAAACCCCAAACCAGGTCAAGTGATCGCATGGCACTGTAGCTTGGGGATGCTCCTGTCAAGTTAATGGACCTTTCCATCAGAGCTTGCTGAAGTGGTTGGAAAACAGATTTGCTCGAGTCTTTTCCTGGAAATGACATTACCTTGAACCTCACACCTTGTTTCCACTCAGTCTAGTGAGAATCACTCATCGGCACCGTCTTCACATGGCAGTCATTATCACATGATTCAGAGGCGGCTTTGGGACGTTACTTACTACCAAAATCATTCAGTAGGATTTCACCCTGCGTCAATCCTGAGATGCCAAATGAAATCACATGACTTCAAATGGAAATTCAAGCGCATGAGGGCTTTAACATTGTCACCTGAACTCACTGGCAACATGAAAAGCCTTTTCTGTTGAGCCAGTCTAGACAAGGCAAAACGACTAGTCTTTTTTCAATCCGTGACCCTAAAGACTGAATCCAAAGCTTCCTCTTAGCTCATAAAGCAAGCCGTTTGTATGTGGTCTGACCTTGTCTTTCTGAATAAGCGAGAATCTCAGGAGAAATTTCACCAGTGACTTACATTTGGCGAGTCTGTTTCCTCCTCCATTGGACGTGCTCACTGCTCCACCTGTTGACTTTCATCCGCTCCAAACCATCTTCACTATGTGGCCAATACAAACAGCGCCAGTCACACTGTGCCAGTGATTTCTGACATTTCATCGGACTTTAGTTGCTGACAGTTTTTTGGTTAGTATTGTGTGGTTTAGAAGGGGTTGGTGATATGGCAAAGAAAAATCACAATATTTTTTTTAACTATAAATTTTTTTGCATAATTTTACATGTATTTTTGAGACCAGCTCAGTGCAACCTAAACACTTCTGCTTTTAAAACAGACTCAAAGGAAAATAAAAATCACACAACTTAAGATTTTTTTTCGCCATCGGGTAAAGAACATAAACATAACCAAAGGTACACAACACTCTGTTAAAGAGCATTCTTGCAGTATCAAACATGAAACTTGCTTTAATGTCAGCGGTAACAAGACTGTTTGCTTTCATCAACACAGGATTTCTAACCGGATTTAAGTGCACCAGAACAGCCATGTCTGGTGATTGAACCTGAACATGAAACATCTAGCAGCTTTAGAACATATTCTTATTTCATCCGTCACCACCTTCTACGGAGTAGACTTCATGACAGATTCCTGTCACGGTTGATTAGTCAGGAAAACCATTTTAACTGGCTGTTACTGAGTTAATGTCAACATGCAGCTAGCTAACTTACAGTACCTGCTTTGGCGTGATTTTATCTCCGTTTTATTCTCTCGGTGTGTGGCAGGACAACGTGCGCTCCTGACCAGTGAGCTCTGACAGCCAGTGGCGGGCCAACCCTGGTTTAGACTTCTCAGGCTGTATCCTCCTGCTGAAGTCTGGGACCGAGGCCCTGCTTGTGCTGCATGCCTGGATTCATCTGAGCTCCATCAGACTATTCAGTTACCGGCTGCTGCAAAAAGTTGTCTGTGGAAGAGGAAGAAGTGGCCACAAAGCAGCAGAGGATCTTACAGTGGACCACCTCCAGCACCGATTGTTTTTTTCCCCAACATGGCCGTGGCATGAATGGAAAGACATGAGTCTCTTCTGGGCTAAAGAGCGAGTTATCGGCAGGAGTGGAGCGATACTGGCAGACAACTGACAAGCCGTTCAGGCAGAGCCACAGTGTGTGAGCCGAGTGGCCAGAATGTACCGTCGCCTCACCTGTCAATGATTCCTTTGCTTAATCAAACATGAAACATGCTAATGGACATAAACGAGCGTGTGCTTTCCCTTCCCGTGAGATAAAGAGTAATTAAATTCTCTTAACTCAACACCAGACACCAGGGACTGTTTGCTGTTGCGGCATTAATCTCGACTTGAGAGAGGCTTTAGATTAGAAAGAAAACATTTCAAATTGTTCAGTTCAATGTGGAGCGACTGGTCTGTAGCAGTGGAAATCGAAAGATGGCTGTGGCTTTCTTTATACCAGCGTCTTTCAACCGGGGTGCGTGAGAGACTGTCAGGCTGAGACCGTCTGAACCGCACAGCTAACACAGCTAACACAGCTAACACAGCTAATGTGACGCCTCACTCCCCAACTTTGTTGATTCTCGTAGACTCTCAAAGTTTGCTCAGTGGTTTAAAAGTTGGTGAAAAACTAAATGCACAACAAAAATAATGTGCTCCAAAATGTGAAGAGAGAAAGAATGATTCAGGCAAAGAAGCGAAGGATTGGTCTGGAAACTCCACACTACAATAGAACCATGCAAAAGAGAAGTGATGAAATGGAAACAGTTATTGAAAGTTTTATTGCCCACCGCTTTTGTTTCTGCAAATAGCATGGCAAAATAACAGCCGAGTGTCAGTAGCTACAGTTTTTCACAAATGAATGGGTATTTTCTTTGGCCCAGGTTCCTGTGGTGGTGAGCCGCGCGGTTTTTTCAGTGAACCAAGTTTGCCGTGGCTAGAAAAAGGTTGAAAAACACAGCTATATAGCAGGGCTGGCCGACCCGCGGCTCTTTCCCCAGTTTCATGCGGCTCCTCGCCAAATGAGCCGCTGAATTGGCTGCGATTTTAGTCCAGTTTCTGTGGAGGTGATCGTTTATCCAGGAAATAAGAGGAGAAAGTAAGACGAAAAGTAAGATCCAAATATTGGGGAGGGGGGCTTGGAGCACGTGCAATGGCAATGTGAGTGGTGGTCCTCAGGCTTGGAGCCTCATCGGATCCACCATCAACACCACTGACATGACTCAGTTCCACGCTTGACTCTGTCCTTCCCTCAACTAAAGGTCTGGCATGTGTTTCACCTGTGACTCACTGTTGATGGTGGTGAAGTCCGTGAAGAGGAGACGCTCCAGTCTGCAGCGTGGCTCACACACACACAGAGCAGGGCCACGTTATTGGTGGCAGGAGCCACGTCCAAACATAGAGGAGTCAAGTCAAAGGCGCCCACATTTCTATCTACGCCGCTTGATATTTCCAGGAGGATCAGGGTCAAATGGAGGAGTCTGAAAAAGACATGCACCTGGTGACACACAGGGATGAGCTTGAGCCGCTATACTGAGTCAGGTGAGAGGCTGCTCAGGTGAAGCCTCACAGCCTGAGGTGTCTGTAGCATGTGGCTCTGTACAGCAGCACAGTCAAACAAGGTGGCTCTCAGCCTCGGACTGGTCGGCCACCCCTTCATGATACAATGTCAAACAAAGGTTTGGATGTGGTGAGGCATCTCTGTTGGCATCAAAGCACATTCTAAATACGTGATCATTTGGCCTGCGAGAGAATCCGCATTAAATGAAGTGTCTCGGTCGAGCGAGTTGATGTGTCCAAATGTGTCGATCCACGGTGCAGACTGTCTGGATGTTAGTGCGGCAGTGCGGAATGACAAGCAGGGAGCGAGTGTGTTTGGTACCAAAGATCATTCTGCATCCTGTCCTCAGTCCATGATGAGATTATTGCCCAGCCTTATTAGAAGACGAACGCTAACAAGACATCACCCGCGTGAAGCGCCCGTGTCCGCGAGGCAGATCTTAAGAGACATGACCATCGTTTTTCTTTTTTTCTGGAGTCAGCCTGTGAATGACTTCATTGGTGGTTAAAGTGGCCGAGCGTCTTTGTGCTGCGAGCATCTGATCATGTGGAGATCAGCGGCTCAAGCTCCAGACAAAGGAGTCGCGCTCCATCCTTCATCTCCCATTTGAACACCTTTGATTTAGTGGCCAACATATCAGTCGCGCTGGAGGCCCATACGTCCTGGGGCGGTCGCCATGACGACGTCAACACAGAGATCAATCACTGCCAAGCAGGAGCGGAGCATGACACCAATTAAAAGGTGATGTCGTCTCCAAGTCATCACTCACACTCCACAGTCATGCACTAATTACTGGGGCCGGGACATTAATGGAATAGCATGGTTCAGCCGGGGGATTAATCTGCATGGATTCACCCGCCTGTGTGTGATGTCTGTCTCTGTGACGCCCGCCCGCGCGCGCGCACGCGTGTGATTAATGCCAACCCCTGACTGCTCCGCTGTGACCTTGAGCGCCACCACAGGCGGTAAATGAACTGGCGGGGCTCGGGTGTCTGCGCTCGCGCGGACGTGCCACGGCGCGGAGCCGGGCCAAGGTTGGGCTTGGATTGATGCAATTGAACAAGATCGATGAATAAATGTAGCGTGTTGCAGGAGAGAACGGATGATGTCAGTGATGAACCGTAGCCCTGAACTCTCAGCTTTTGATAAGGACATTGAATCATAGACGGCAATAAACAGGGCCATAACCAGAAGCCAGTGTCATATGGAGATTCACATGTCTCAGTGCTCTTTTTCCATTCACTCATGGATGAGAAGAAAAGCAGCGGTGATGGCGGCTGTCGGCTGCAGTGAGGCTCACAGCATCTGAACCCATTCCTTGCTTCAATAATAACAAAATATGGCTATTACAGATATGAAAAAAGAGGTTTACATTGAGAACAGCGTGCAGCGTTCAGGTGTCTCAATATTAGGCTGTTGTTCATTTAAAAACGACGTCATCGTAAGGATAGTTATGGGAATAAGACTGGATCAAACGGACTGGATCAGGTATTGGATTCCTTTCAAGAACACGTCCGATCCGATCCATACGCATGAAGCTGGTTCATTTCACGTAGCGGGTCAAGCTGTCATGTTGTTTTGACTTTGCCATGACTCATCAAACAAGGCCTAAGGCCTGGTATTTCATGCCATGTGTTCATAAGGCACTTTACATGAAGGAAGGAGAAGAATACATTTTATTTGAATACTTATTTTTGCCTTGACCTTAAAAAATTGCGACCTGTGATTTGTGGCCACAGAACTGCTACTCTTTAACTCGTCAACATGATTGACACGTGCATGTTAAGGTACCATAACTCCTTGATGGGTTTATCCTGAGCACAAGGAACAAATGCATGCCACCGCAGCGATGACTTCACTGAGGAAGACCAAGATACACAGACTGTGTTGTAGGTAGGATGGTTTGTCAAGTGCTTTATTTTATCATGTTGTGACAGAGGACTAGTTTGGGACCATTCGTTCACATTCTATATCGCTCCCTCAACACGACTCAACTGTCAGTGAGAGAGGGAAGACCATCAGGCTGCTCACTCCAGATCGGCCTAGCTAAAAACACTCGGACAGTAAACTTGTACATTTGGAAGATAAAATGAATAACAAATCTGAGAGTGAAATTTTGTCACGGCAAACAGGTAGCTTTAACACCTAGTTTGTTATTCACATTATTTTAGCCTTACTACCATGTTAAGAAGCTTAAAAATCCAGTTATCCATTTCTTTATTTATTTTCTACATAAACTGATATTATACTCTCAAAAACTCTTCATAGCGAAAAATTCAAGTTCACAGCTTGAGGTTGCCCTTTCAAAGACAAAAGGAGTGAAAAACATGCATTTATCCGGCCTCTGACCAACATCATTTTTACAGACACATTTTTGTTGTTTTGAGTGAGTTGCCTGTCCAACCTCAACAGTTGGCTCTTAGACATCTGTTTGTGTGCATCCCTGGCCGATATTATGACATGCTAATGTGATGGAACTAAACAGGTTCTGCACTCAAAAACAACTGCCAGGGAGTTTCTTGACTTGTGAAAAATAAATACTGCTTTATTTATGCGTTACAAACAAGATGTCAGTCCTTGAGTTGGTGATGACTCAGGGATGGAAATGAGTCAGAGGAACTCCCTTAGATATGAGGGATTCATCTAAGCAGCTAGTGAAGTCAACAGGACTCACATATAACACGACGCACGACATGAGTCAGAAGCAGTGATTCTGACTGGCGGGTTAATGCGCCCATCACTTTAACCCACGAGTCTCGCACGCATGCACGTCTCTTAAATCTATGCAGCCACTGTGACTCAGGCAGCAGTCACAGAGCTCTAAGTGGTGATGTCAGAGCTGCTTGAAGAGACAAGACAAACGCCGCACAGCCACCTTTTATTTCAAGGAACGGCAGGTAGCCATCCCTGACCGCGGCCCCACCAATCTGGGCAGTGGTCATTAAAGGAGGGAAACATCAGTGAAGGATGGCGCCGTGCTGATGAGGCTGCACTCGGCCGAGTTTTGCCATCACCACTGGATGAGGTGAGAAGTCCCGTTGATAACTTCGGCAAGATAAATACTGGGTGTCATCCAGTGCCATCAGTTCGCTCTGGATTTTGTACTAAAGTTAGCAAAACTGAAACCACATTTCGCCATGAACCACTGCTCATATTTAGGTGATATAACTGCCGGTCCTATAACTATCATGTTACGACGGGGTTCAGGCGTCAAAACCATTCCGTTTTTTTCTACGCAAAGGAGCAGCTGCCTCCTGACAATTCGCCGACCCGACGGGACCGTGGACTCACCGATGACGTATGTGAGCAGCAGAGCCAGGGTGAGCGTGAGCAGCGACGCGGACAGAGCCGTGCACTTCCAGTTGCAGCAGCGGTGAGGCTTGTTGAAGGTAAACAGTGGTCTGGTCACGCTGCTGCGCGGGAGAGGCCTTGGTGGAGGGGAGTAGACCGTGCCCGAGGTCAGGGGGTAACCCTGCCCTGCCCCTGACAGCAGTGCCGATGAGCCAGAGCCTTGCTTGAAGAGGAAGTGTCTGGAGGAGAAGGAGAATCAGCCAACTCATCACACTGCTTGACAGACTTCTTCAGATGAATAGTTAAAGCACAGAAAAGGCGCAGCCCTGAACCCAGAGCCTTGTTTACATCTCTGCTCCATCATTGGCTGTGACAGCGAGTCAGCTTCCTCCTGCTGAGCGTCTTGATCACAGTTACACCTCCCCTCTTCATGACCTCACTTAGCACCTCCACCAACCTCATCCTGATCCCTCACACTCGCCGTCCACTCATGAATCTGAAACGGCTCAAGCTTCTTGTTTAAAATGCTCTTTTGAGAGGTTGGGCTGCTTTCAACTTTTGACCTCGTCGGACTTGAGGCTGCCTGAACACTGCCGCCGCCCTCATGGTCACCTGCAGCGGTCCATTGTTGCTCAGCAGGTGAGGTCAGCGTGAGCTGCAGGAGAGGCGGCGCCTGCGAACCATCCAGGAAGCACATCCTCCTGAGGCTCTAAACCTGCTGCTGAGAGTGGGCTGCTTGGCAAACATGAGGCCTTGGGCCGACTTATAATCATCTGCAACAGAATTTTAAGTGCTGAATAGATTATGAGGCATTTCTTCTGATTAAATGAGGCTTTTACGCCGCATCGCGCTCAACGGCGTAGCTGAATGGTGACTGTCTGAGTAACAGTTTCAGGCCGACTGGTGAAGGAAGACAACATCCCAAAGGTGATATTCTGGATGCCTTAGAACATCAATAGGTTAGCCGACTAGTTCACTGTCACCTATTTTATATGTATCTTCGAGAAGTCTTGAAGAACACACATAAAGACTGAAAACTTGGCTTTTATCCGAAGAAACACAAGTGTGTTGACAAACCCAGTCTACACTTAAAGTGTGTAGCTTTATGTAGCATCTATTTCTGTTGTATTTTCACCCACATCTCCCTACGTTTAAGTGCCCTACATTGATTTTATCTGTATAATAAGACAGCTGTTGTAGCATTTCATCAAATACAGTGGTCATAATGAGCACAATTGAAAGCGAAGGAGAACGTCGGTCAAGCTTGGGCAAGACAGCAGAGGCGGAGCTTACAGCATCTCCAGAGTAAACCACCACACCAGCAACATTTTAGCATCCGCCCCCGTCGTCTTGTAGGAAACATTTCTTTTGCGTTATTAGACCGACAAAATAATAAAATGGTAGCTATTGCAGTAGTAGAAGTAGTAGTGGAATTTCACAATGGTTGCTCTGGTAGTTTTAGTAATAGGTGGTCCATATGACTTGAGTGTCAGTGGTAGTTCACTAATATACTGTGAATACTGTTGTGACAGTATTCACAGTCGTTGTTCGCTGACATTAAATAACAGTATATTATTTTAAGCGGTTAAGCTAGATGTACCCTCTTCAATAGTAGTTAGTGTAACCCTATTTGTCGCAGCGCTACACCTTCAGATAGTCGCTGTATTGTAGTATTTATTGGAGTGTCTGGGCTTGTGGTAGAAGCTGCATTAGTGGGTTTTGCAGAACTGTTTCATGTGGCTGTTCCTGTAGCAGATACTGGTCTGGTCGTTGTCGCATGTAGCAGTACTTGCTTGTGAATGTGAGCAGTTGTACATGTAGCCACCAGCTGCAGCATGTTGTGATGGCAGCGCTAAGTGTAGCCAGTGATGTAATAGTGTGGTTGTGTTATTCCGTTTCCCAAACGGAGACAGCGAAACGTCTTCATCCCCGTATCCAACTGAACAAGAGTAATAAGAAGCAGGACGGCCCTCCACTCCGCCGCCCGTCCCCGCAGACAGAAAGCAAGTCAGCATTGTCCCAAATTCTACCTGCCACCGTCGGGCTGCTGTTTGTAACTTCCTGGATAAGTTTGAGGCAGGAAATTGTGATCCCGGGCGCAGGACTATGTAGGACAGAGCCTTGCTAATTAGTGCCACACAGCAAAGACATTATCCTTTCTCGTGGCATCAAGTATCTGATTCTCTTTATGCAAATCTGCCCTCGGTGGAATACAGTCTCGCTCTGAAGTTCGCCTCCATGCAACTCATTTAAAGAACCCCTGAGGTGGCGGCGTGGAGAAGGGAGAGCCCGCTCCTGACGCCCCACCGAGGCTGAGGATTCAAGAGGCAGTTCACACATGTCAAGACGCAGGGAGAGTAACTCGCTCAAATCCCATAATCTCCCGCATGTTTGGCTGCCTTTAATCTAAAAGGTCTCCCAAATTAGCGAGAAGGTATTGCATCATTAAAGATTGATCCCAAAAGCTGAAATGAAGGCTGAGAAGTTATTCCCAGAGCCCAGCAACTCCCATTGCAATTTATATAATGCTTGAAAATAGATTTGTGGTGGGAGGCAATATTGGCCAAGTAACAAGTGATGTAAAAAGACATTAACATTATTCACAGTTTGAGCGGTTAAAATTGAAAGGTGCCCTCGGAGCACAGCACACACGGCTTCAAGCTGCAGTTCAGGTACTGGATCGGAGAACGTTTCCAAATGTGACAAACTCTGCTGCAGCTAAGAGGAGTAATGCACGTGGGGTGCACGAGGCGCGTGGATATGAAAGGGAATAAAAAAGCTCCGCCAAGCAAAGATCAATGACTTACCTGTTCTTTTTTTTAGAATCATCAAAGCCGCTACTTCAGTTATTCAGTGGCATTAGTCAAAGCGAGATGAGGTTCATTTTCATGATGAAAAAGTACACGTTGGATGGCGGATGATGATAGGGAGCTAAGCTGAAGGGCAATTAATCTAGCTAGCATTTCATCTGTGTGGTGTTTGGCTAATGGAGGGCAGGGATTGGAGGTTGTCAGACGTTGTGGGTGGAAAAACACGGGGGCCGGAACATTATGCAATTTGAAAAGTGGATCAGGGCAATTAGAGGCCGGCGCTGGCGTTGGGCAGCTTGGACGGAACATTTCCGACATGAAACGGTGGTATGATACACGCATTGGTGGAGGATAATGCAGGGTTTGGGTCTGACATCGCTGGAAAACTTGGGGATAGATGAGCCGGTGGGTAGATTCTGGTACAATGGAGGCATCGCCTCTGTCTCTCTGGGTTCTTTGTTCAGCAGGTCACTGCTCCTCCTGCTTTAACATAAACACTGACTGTTTCTTCAATTGTCACTTAAACACCATTTGATGATCGCGCGACACTTTTGAAAAACACACCGGGGAAATCCTCGCCCCGCCCCCCTGGTGATGTCACCTGATGATGGATTTGGAATATTTGTGTTTTTATACCGCTATGTTGCAGCTCATAGCAAGTTTCAAGATACGATATGAACTTTGATGGATTGTTTCAACTTCAGTCGGAAGTTGGTTTAGCTGTTTTTGACGGTGCTGTACTTATTCAGATAGATAGATAGACAGACAGACAGACAGACAGACAGACAGACAGACAGACAGATAGATAGATAGATAGATAGATAGATAGATAGAATAGAAGATAAGAAATAGAAATAAAAATAAAAAAGCAAACAACAGTTCAGCATGTACAATATTCAGCTAGTTTTTACATCATATCAATAAGAGTGAAACTGGTTATTTACAATAATACACAGCGTGTGTGTGTGTGTGTGTGTTTAGCCTTCTAGCAAAACAGATAAAATCCATATGTGCCCAATAATATAGTAAAGTAATATATTGTAGTAAACTATGAGTTACGCCCACAATAAAAATACAATAAAATACAGTACAATTTGACTTGTTTATACTCTCCTCTACATCATGAAGTGTGTTGGTTAATAATAGAAAAGAACAACTAACTGGGATAGTAGTTTGATCTGGCCAGAATATGACTTTTGGTCGTCGGCTGTATGATATAAATATCCTGGCGCTCCTGGAGTGCAGCTGCTCCAAGGATTGCCCCAGGACAGTGTGTTCTCTCTGGAGGTCAACGCCAGCCGGGAGTATGATGTGTGGTGGCAGATGTGAAGCCTGCTTGTCGCGCAGCAGAGAGTGTGAGGTCAGCGGCTGCAGGTGAGGCTAATGTCTCTGAAGAGCCCTCAGAGGACAGGCCATTAATGTCGGGCCAGACCGCATTGACACCAGCCTTGCAACTCCTCGGCCATACACGGCAAAAACACATCCATCTTGGCCGCGCATCTGCTCTGACAACCGCCTTTATCTCGGCAAACCCTCTGCAAATGTGGAGTGAATTTAAAGTTCCTATTTAAAAAAAAAAAAAAAAAAAGGATTTCAGTATCATGAGAGGAGACAGAATAAAGCGGATCATGAAACTTGTGTGTGTCATAACATTACAAGGATGAGGATTTGCATAGCAAAGTGATCTCAGGTTCATATTCACAGGGATTTCCAGACATTTTGATGTTTTACACAAGTTGGCGACACGCTCAGCACAGTGGTTACAGTGGCCTCAACATGACCTATAGGTCAGGTCATGTTGAACAGTTTACTAAATGGTTTTCCGGTGTTGCACAGCAGGAAGTAGTGAGTGTATTCCAGAGCTGCTTTGAAGCTCTACCTTACTGCTGGACAGTTGGGGACAGTTCCCTAGGAAAGTTTGTCACTGAGGGTTGCATCCACGTTTCATGGCGTCAGGAAATGTGGCAGGAGAGGAGGACGCTGATTCAAATGAAGGCCTCATTTGCAAGGGAGTAGGCAACTCAGTGTCAACCTTGGAGGTCACAGTCCACCTGATAGCCCCCAGTCTGCGACCACTTACTGCACCAGAGAATGAACATAGATGTGTTGAGTGGGATAACAGGGTTGTATAGGACTCAGACAAAGAAGCTCCTTGTTGTGATGATAAGCTGCGTTCTGAACATTGAACATGTTGCATGTGACTTGGCAATTGTGCAGCACTTTGATGAAGTATAATGTAACGAGAAAGTCATTAATACCCCACTGATGTGCTTTAATAAAATTCCAATTACACCGTGGATTGTCATATCGCCATCCTGCCTCTTTGTATTGTCCTTGGCATCTGCCTATACCGTGGCCCTTATGGCTGTCAATCATGAAAGACAGATGCCATCCATCTTCGTGCAGTCTGCCTCGCCGTCTCGTCTCCACTCAGCCGTCCAGCATCTGCTGAAGGCTGGATCAGACTGGGGTCACAGCAGGCTGCACACAGAGCCACCGCGCACCTGCGGGTCAACGCTGGTTCAACCATGGAATAGGGAAACTCACGCATACGGGTGGCTAGAGAACACAGAAAAGTAAAAGTGTTTCACAATCTCGCAGCCAGCCGCGTCCACTGTAACACTTTTATTGCTTTGTTAAAGGTGTATTGGAGCCCAAAAGCAGAGACCCAGAGTAGAAATTGTCAAATTTGTCAAAGCTCCGGCTTGTCTTTTCTTGTTGTGTGGCGCTTTTAAAAAATGCTTCACTTTTTCTTCATCCTGGCGTTTGATCTTCTCAGACAATATCCACAGGCGACGCCCAGGAAACGCACGATTCATATGGTGGGGCAGATTTCCCCTCAGACAGGAAGGAAATGAGAGTCCCTTCTCTGCAGGAGTTTGGGACCGTGGCCCAAAGGCTAAGTGGACCTGCAAACACCCGGGTGACTCTTTGTGAGTGTGGTCCTCCGAGGGCTGCGCACACCTTTCCGTCATGTGTGTCCGCGGACGTGCAAATTCAAGTCTGTTTGGCGGTAAGAGGACCAGCCGAAGCGCAAGTCGATTTCTCATAGTTGCACAATTTGTTATGGCCCTTAACACACCCAGTGTGGCATCCAGGCAGATATATTGAATATCCATATCTGCATCCGTCCTCTTACACAAGCTGACCTCTCCAGAAACATCACAAATATGTAGCTGAGAGGAAGATCCATGCGCACTTCAAACAAACTTAATCTCGCCTGACGTGCGGTCGATACACTTCAATACGGATTCATGAAAAATACATCGACGAAAATGTGAGCCTGCTTGACAAGTCATACTGGATGCATTTTCAAATCGCCGCTTTTACTAAGGTCGAAGCATCGCTGCTAATTCCATCAGCGTCAATGCCAAGTTGGTAAATAGCAGATAAATCTTTCATCTCAATCCAGAAATGGAGCTGATAGCTACAGCAGGCTCGGAGTAAAACAAATGAAAGGACAAAATCATCAGAGAAGTTCTGTAGAAATCTGGGAGATACGCTCATACGTTTCACTCACATAAGCCACTGTTTCTTCGTCCCTCCATGTCCACAAACGCTGGAAAAGTCCATGATATCAGAGTTATGAGGGAATAAACGTAGCTGACTGTGAATGTCATTCGATTTTATGACTCTGAACTAATAGTGCACAATCAAATTGTACTTAGATTCCTATAAAGAAAGAACGCTTGTTTTGTCAACACACTTTGGCTGCTTTTGGGTGGTATCAAGAGACAATGGAGGCAATTCAGCGCTGAAAACTGAACCATTGACTGCCAACACAAGTCATTCTTTATCCAACAACCTCACGATCTCCATCTCCGATTCCTCCAACTGTCCTCTAAAGCTTCTGTTTCCCTCTGGCTGCCTCTCCTTCTACGAAGGTAGTTCTCGTCCCCCGCTTCTTCCCTGCCCACTCTTCTTCACTGTCCTTTGTCCATTAAATATTAAAATAACCATGGAAAACTGAAAAAGGAAAGCAATAAAGAGCCATTTGTTCATGGCCTGTTCCTCACTTTTACGATGTTTACACTTGTTATTCCAGTGGAACTACCAAGGCCAAGGGTTCTGAACCTTTTTGACCATCCAATAGAACTGATCCATGACTCTTTCATCTGTGACCAACAGCCATATTTAATCTACTTACATGTAAAGACACCAAAGCCTTGTGAAATGACAAAGATATTTATTTGTCATGCAAAAGTCCAACCAGCAGCAGAATCAGGTGCAAGTCATGTTCATCACATTTACTAAAGAAAAAAAAATACACTTGATGAAAATGTGAAAAAGGGAATAAAATTCTGAATGAAATAAATATAATAAAACCATGTCTAAATATCATAAACTAAAAGCCCAAAGAAGATATAAATAAAGTGTAAGTGAGTGTCGACATAAAATTAATTTTCAGAACTGCTACAACAGGTACTTTCTTGAACAGTTTTTACTGTTGGCGGGGGGCGAGATCATTTTCGTTGTCCTTTATTCTTTTTCAAGAACTTCTCCACAGTTGCTAACTATCACAGTTTTGCAGCTGTCAAGCCAATGTAGCGACACACTACTGCCATGATATTATGGATTAAAACTGTGCGCCTCGAGAGCCTCGCAGCCCAAACAAAGTTTAAGTGGTCCTCCAGGAGGCGCTCGCGGCCCAACCATTGGCCCCGGCCCTATGGTGAAGAATCACTGACCTGGGTCGTTTCCTACCTAACTGAACCAAACTGGACACATCTCTTTCGCTGGAGCTTGTTTTCCCTGGAATGTGTGAGATGAGCTGTCTCTACAAGATGGTGGCTGAAATGATGGTTTAGACGAGAAAGAAACTCGTATCTACTTGGTAAATTAGGGCATGATCCAGATTCCAATAGCCTCAATTCACTTGGACCGTCCCGAGCCACGGAGAAAACGCCAACCTCCCCGGACTGACCAAAACCAAGACTGTAGTCCGCCCCTGAAGAAAGGCCATTTCAGCCGCCTGTGTACAGGATCTTGTTATTGAGGCCATGACCCTGGGTTCATGGCTGCGGGGGAGGAGGGAGGAGGGAGGTGGACCTTGACAGCTTTGTCTGGAGACTAAACCTGGCGCCTCTTCTTCTTACCACTCTGGCGCCTCAAACTCTCTGTGAAGCAGATCTCTCAAAGATGAAACTAGAGCGCTTCAAAATGAAACATTACATTGAAGAGTCCTTTGGAAATGGTGCTCAGGAGATCGTGGGTGTGTCACCATCAGGCTCATGAGCAAGAAATGGAGCCCCACTTATTAAGGGTCAACTCCGGAGATGGTGCGCAGCTTCACTCGTCTCCAATGACCCGGCACACCGAGTCTTACACGTCCCTTTATCTCCAGACAGTTTCATCGAGTTGAGGAAGTCAGGAGAGTAGTACATTGGTCACCGCGAGTCATGGCGCGAGTGTGACTCCTGACTGGGACTTCAGAGTCACCACACCACTACCATGTCTCTGGAAAGATCATGGAAGCTGTTTTCTAATTCCAGCCTGACAACCTCTTTGCTGGAGAACAGTTTCCAGAACGTCCTCAGCCGCGTCCGTATTTGGATCGACGATTATCCAGCGAGTGACAAGCATGCACTTTCTGCTAATCACCTGTCCCCAAAGTCAGTTTCATTTCACTCGTGTCCCAGATTGTGCTATTGTGCTTCTGCATTTTTCATCTACTTCTGCCTCAGGATTTCATCTACTTCCCCCCATTTCTTCTACCAACTCCTCTCAAAAACAAGCGTGTACTGAGTTGTCTGTGTGCGTACAGTCGGCTTTATTTGTTCCTGGTGTTCAGAAGCTATTTATCCTACCACGACGTATTGTTCAAAGTAGTGTCAGAATAACGCAAAGTATGGGGCCCATCTTGTTTGTTCCCTTTTTTTGTAGTTGAATCAATCTGAGACTCTACACCAGGGGCCACATGTGGCCCAAGGCCTGCATGTTTGTGGCCCTTTCGACGTTAGACTGAAACTAGAACTGATATGTTTTAGTCACCACCACTTCATGGTAGTTTGAATACTACCATGTTCTTCTTTTCATTGGCCATTTTTGTGTGTTTATACATTGAAGGAATCTTGAATTGAAAATGAAAAAAACTATTTTGAGATAAATTGTCTTTTTATCTTGAACGTCAAATTAAAAGTATATAAATTGAAATATTTCAATATGATTCATGGCATATTTACACTTCTTAATACACGTACTTACATTTCATCTGTTTAGGTTCATTGTGTCTTTGTAATTGACGTATATATTTTGGATATTTTTCCATCATGTCTTATAGTCACCACTGTCTTTCTTTCGATGATGGCCCCTCACAACAGTCACAGTTTATAATGTGGCCCTTGAGTAAATTGAATCACCCACCTCTGCTCGACAGTAACGGACGCTCTAACTTTCCCCACAGTTTTCTTTTTTAATTTGCTGCAAAATCTGGCATTTCTGTCACAATACAAAGTGAAATTTGCAGCTTCTCTTTGACTGATACACAAGAGGACGGGGTTCAAGGTCGCACTCCACAATTAGAACTTCATCTTCATGCACCTCTGACACATCTTGTCCATTTCCAACCGCCGTCGAGCAAATGATGAATTGAAATTGCCACTGAATCTAATTTCATCCTTCCTCTGCTTTAAAGGAGGTAAGATCTCATGACGCTGCGACGCATCACTTCTTCACAGCTCCTCTTCTCCTCACGCGTGCAGCACCACAGCCCTCATTAAACATGCAAACATGGTCTTGCTGCACCTTCCCGCTTCTTCCCCAAAGCAGCCTCAGAAATGCAGATCTCCTCAATAATTCTCTCTTCAATTATTACTGATGCAGCAAGCAAAGGCTTAATTCCGTTTGATGGGACACAAATCCAGCGGCTCATCTCCAAGGGAAATCAGGTAGCACAACTGCTCGGGGAATAACACTCTGTTCCCCAAAAAGGAAGAACCTTCCCCAGCGAGATCTAAACGGTGGCCCCTCTCGCACAGTCTGGACGACCAGCGGCTCCGTAATGGGCCGCGCTGATGTTACGCTTCATTCATTTCTTCCATATTCATCGGAATTTTAGGAAGGTTTGCCAATTTCTTTTCCATCTAATGGTCCTCATTTGTGAGATTAAAGGGAGGCTTTTAATGATGAGAGATGCTGGGGATGTTGAGGGCTGCGCCTTTAAGACACGCATTGTTTCTACTGTAATGGGACAGTCTGCTGAACTCATTTGCAAGGCAGCGCTGATTTTACATTTCTATTCATGGTCTTGACTTGACTCAGGTCCGCTGCTTCACAACAAGCCATCCGGAAATGAAAGCGTAAGTCAGTAACGGCTGTAAAAGTATCCGAAACATCGTGGCTTTGGAAGAGAAGAGCATTTTCAGGGGGTTTCTTTCTCTCAGTTCTCACCATCAGCCTGCAAATTCAGTATCACACCGAAGTCGTGTACTAGATCTTCAGTAGAGATTAGTGATACACAACGATTTCTTGAAAATTATTCCTTTTAAGTTCTGAGAAACAATTTCTCTTGGTGACTCCCACAAACAGACCACAGACCAAGCTGCAGATGTGATTTATAATTTACATGTTTTAGTGCCAGCTTGTCAGATGAAAAACTAATGTGCTTACTTTTTGACATCTGTTACCGTGTACAACACAAACCTTGAATTGAGAATTGACTCGAATGCTGACTATTAAGATGCACACAACCAAACATCTGCTGAGGCTAACATGCTGTGAAGCATCTGTACGTATGTGTCACCTGAGTGCCAAACTGTGTACAAATGTTCGACCCATCAAAGCTTTGTCAACAGCATTTTGTAAGGTGAGCTGTGCCGTGGGAGAATTCAAAAAGTGACACAGCAGTGTACGAAAAACAACAAACAAAAATGCACAACATAAGAGTGTAGTTAGATGGCTTATATATAGAATAAGCGTGACCAACAGAAAAACACTCTTGTCTTTAATATACAAGTTGTTTTGGCTCAAGTGGTGTTTATATGTATATATATATATAAAAAATCTATGTTGCTTGACAACCACTGAGTCAGCAATGAAAAGCAAATGCACTACTGATATTATTGTGTTGTTTTATTGTTAAGATCATGTCCACCAGCATTGCTGGATGTCACGTGGGGCTGGTGATGTCCCGGACAACCTGATGGTCATCTCTGGGTCTGTGGACAATACTCACTTCATTATTGACTCAGTGTTGTTCAACAAGCTCAGCATCTCTGGGAAGGTCAGAGCTCTATCTCATTCACAAGATGCTCCCCTTGTTTCCTGCCAAATGATTCCCAATCCTCCTCACACTTTCAACTTCAACACCTTTTTTTATTTATTCAAGTTCAGGTAAAATCATGTTCCTTTACGAGGCACTGTCTTCAGGAACAAAGTGATCTTATGTGCAGGCCATATAAAGTGTCTATAAAGTGCAGGATGCTTGAGTCCGCGTCATATTTAGCATTTCTATTATTTCAGATCTCAGTCAAGCAGTGGGCAGAAGTACTCATTTAACACAAATGAAATCACATTCATTCTGATCTAGCCACCAAAGCCTTTTTGTACAATCATGTTTCCATCAGTAGCACATGCTTTTTCTATCCCAAGTTTGTGTCAGATAAAATTTAGCAGATTTTGTTCTGAATTGACGCATATTTTATCATCGGTCTAGCCATACTTCTTATGAAGAAAGTATAAGTTGGTGTTTCAGTGATGCTCCGACTCCTCCAGCCTGCTGCCTCTTCACACTTTAATATCCAAAGGTTTCCAGAAAGCCAAATAACTCTAGCTGTTGGGGCGGGATGAACTAGCGAGCAGCCTCACCTGGTCTCCAGGGGAATGTTGCTGTTGAGCACCCAGCTGTTGTGAAGCTGCGCCTGGTCCGTGCCGGCGTCTGCCCCCTGGCCCCCCTGGCTGGCCTGGCAGCGCGACGGCATGGTCTTCCTCTGCAGGCTGACTTGCGTGTAGGGCGCCGGGCGAGCACAGGTGCAGGCGTGCGGCGGAGGCGGCGGCGGAGGCAGCGGGCGGAATGTGAACTGACCACCTGGACTGCTGGGCAGCTCTGCGTGAGGAGAGATGGGGGAGACATCAACAGCTTTATTAGCCGCACGCTTCCATAAATTAAAAACAAAACTGGCACGTCACTTGACAGTTTATTATTATGGCTTCGATTGAGGACCATAAATCAGCTGGAGAACTTCCCCTGTCCACTACCGGAGGTTCTTCCAGCGCCACTATAAATAGCTGGCCCAGCGCACGGCTCGGCTTCATCTGAGGCCGCCCGCCCGCCCAAATCACCCATGTGATGTTGACTCTCAGACATGTGGCTGCGACTCCCTCACACTGGCAGCTTCTGGGGCTCCGCTCACGATCCATCATTTACTATTCCCACGCCCGATCACGCTTCCTCCTCCCGTCCTGCTGCGCTCACTTCAGTTTCACTCCGTCTTCTAGAAGTGACTAATTACAGTTTTGCAAAAAGGAACTGTGCGCAGGCAGATGTTTGTTTAAGTCGTCGGATCGAAGACGTCTCTTTGCATGCGTGGAAGCCGCTGCGGGGGAGATTGTGCTTGTCTGCGTTTAGAAGGGCCCTGCCTGCCACCAGGCTTCCTCGGACGCGGCAGCTATTCCCTCCCAAAAGAGCCACTCTGCTTAGCTTTATTGACAACGACTGTAACATTAGCCTCTGCTCCTGCTGCACCAGGCCATTGTGTGAGGAATAGTGCCTGCATTCGCTGCCCAACTGTCAGTGCAGGATGCATATATCTGGCAACCTCCCGAGGGGGGCATTCACTACCGAAGAATTGCATTAACAGCAAATATTAATCCTGCCAAATGAAGGCAGAGAAATATGTAGATAATAAGCCCGCTTCTGTGGGCTGCAGTTTCATAGCAATGCACTGTAGTCTTTTCTACGGCTTTACTGTGGCATTGTTTTGACCCCTCACTCCATGACAGTATAGCACCCAGCCAAACCATCCGTCACGGAGCCACGAGCCCATTCACGCCGGACTTTATTGCTCCCTGTTGTGGTGCATTCACATTTTCAAAATCTATACAGTAGCATTTCTCACCGCCGCAGACAAACTGGTGGGTAAATATTTCCGCGCTTCTCCTGGAGGCCATCTGTCCACCCAGAATAGCGCTTGAGACCGTGCTGGACGTCTTGTGCGAGCACGTACTTTCCTTGTTAGCTTGTCATCCCAAAACACAAATCTGTTTTGTTTTTGTTCCAGACGCAGTAATATGCCTGTCTGTGTACTGTGTGTAATACTGTGTATAATCCCGTCATGACTTTTGACTCACATGTTCATTCCTCACGTATATTGTTGCTCCTGGCCATCTGTCGTCATCCCGACTGATATTTTTACACTCAACACATCGCTGTTGAATCATATCTAAAAATGTGTTGCGTGGGGAGTAAATAACACCGAATCAGCAGATTTGTGCTGCTTATCAGGTTGTGCTAAATCGACACAAGAGTGGATAAAATGACTGGGACCTGTGTATTTGTGTCATCACCTGGAGCTTCTTTTTTGTTTTTTTTTAGGTCAGAAGCACCGCGCTGTATTAAAAATGACATGCTTAGGGAGAACACTTTCGTAACGCGCGTGTTTCTCCAGTTTCCACCGACTAATCCTACACATGTATATTATTTTATATATGCGGTGCACTTGTTTCATAAAATGCGTCGACGGAGCTTCGGCGAGTCGAGTCTGAGACGCCCATTCATCATCCCCAGATGACTTTATTACAGTGTAATAGCTTTAACGCAGAGCACTGCTGAAATATTTAAACATTCAGTGCAGTGGATTTTTCTACAGGTACATTTACATCTGGAACAATATTTCAATAGTTGCTTTTTAGCATGTACTACAGGGGTTTGCAACCTGCTGAGGAGCGCAGCAAATGTGCAGTCGTCATGTAGCTTTTGTCTGTCTGCTAGGAAAATAACTCAAAAATGGATGACGGGATTCCAGTTAAAATCACAGTCAGTGATGAGGAACTGCAGCATGAGCTCCGATGTTTCCTGTGTCAGACTGAGACAAAGGTATACACTTAAAAAACATGAATACAAGTAGTTATTTGAATAAAAGTTGTGTATTTAGAATTAAAAACCCTAAAGTGGTGGATAGGGTTGCAGCGTCACCACCAACTCCTTGTGGAGTTTTTAAGGTGAAGTTACAGGATGCAGAGCTAAAGAAGGTGGGGGGCATGAAGTACTGAGGCTCAACTGTGCAGGGCTATGGAGAGTGTGAGAGGGAGGTGAAGAAGCAGGTGCAGGCAGGATGGAATCATTGGAGAAAAGTGTCAGGTGTGATGTGGGACAAAAGGTTGAAAGGGAACGTGTCCAAAAGGCTGGTGAGGCCAGCAACGTTGTATGGTTTGGAAACAGTGGCTCTGAGGAGAAGACAGGAGGCAGAGCTGGAGGGAGCAGAGATGAAGATGCTGAGCTTCTCTCTGGGATGATGATAGGATCAGAGGGACAGCACATGTGCTCAGGTGTTCAGGAGACCAAGTCAGAGAGGCTGGATGGAGATGGTTCAGAGGAGAGAGAGAGAGAGAGAGAGCCAGTACATGGGTGGATGAAGATGTTGGAACTGCCAGGCAGAAGGTGGAGAGGAAGGCCACAGAGGAGAGTGATGGAGGTGGTGAAGGAGGACATGAGGTTTGAGAGAAGAGGAAGCAGAGGACAGGGGGAGACGGAGGTGATCCGCTGTGGCCACCCCTGAAGGGAAAAGCCCACAGAGGAAGAAGACTCTGGTTTCCTCCCAAAACATAGTGTTGAATTGATGTCTGAGTGTGATCTTCAACACTCTCTCATGCTCCCTCAGTGACTAGGGAACCTTCCTCTAAGGGCAGCCTTGAGCTTTTCAGTGGGCTGTGTTTCGGATCAGACCAACCAATGAGCACAGGCCTTTTGCTGGTCCAATGCTTGTTGTGACTTTAGGACCCGACCTCACTTTGCTGGTCTAAGTAGCCAGCTCAGCCCATTTCCTCCAACAATAGAAGCCACACAGCGAGACTCTTTCCTTCTGTAATGACTGGAGCTGCGATCACTGCATTACTATTGTGAATGTAAATTCAAATGAGCCAGCCTGCACATCAACAACATCCATGTTATTGCACCTAAATGAAGAAAATCCATTGAAATGTGAGCAAAGGTGTCACTTTCCGTGACAAGACTTTTCATCGGAGCCACATTCAGGGTGAAACACTGGAGGTGCAGTCTGTTTCTAGTCGGTTCGTTTCAGCTGTTATCTACCGTCTATTTTAAGGCCGACAGCAAACGTAGGTGTAACTGGTGCGAATGCGAGGCAGACATGTTGCATGCTGCATTTGAAATGAAAAGCAGAAGTATCGGCATCGACGGCACTTTGACTCGGGGGAGGACTCGTCTGTGCGGTTTCAGCTCCAGCTTGTTGTACAAGGGGGGGGAAAAAGTGAAAATTGAAACAAGCCAAGCTGTTTACACATTCCTAACAACCACAACAGTTTCGCCCTATTTGCCTGCATGGCAACACTGCGCAGCACACGCCGTCACCAAACAGAAGCAAGTCAAACAAAAGGCTTGCAGGCGCCAAGAGGAATAATGATTATTTACAAGCGCAGGCGACTGCAGCGACGCACAATCACACTTCCACCGACTTGTTAAATGGTGTTTTCCTAACCCTGCTATCTCGACCAGCACTGGGACTGGAAAGTTTGATGAAGTGAAAAATGGACAGTTCATTTAGGGCCTGACGCTCGGATCAGAGCCTTCGACCCTTCTCACCCTGGTCATGGACTGTTTGTCCCTCCTCCCTCTGGCCGGAGGCAGAACCTCCCGTCACAGGAACAGCTTCTTCCCTTCGGCCGTCAGAATCAGAATCAGAGTGACTGACGAATTTATGATCAGCCCCAGTTGTTTTGGGTTCTTTATTTATCAGTTACTTCTATTATTTTCTATTATTTTTGTTCATGATTCCACATTGTTCCGAAGCACTTTGCTAGTTGCTGGGATCCTCACAGACCATGGCAATAAAGCTGATTCCCATGATCACGTTTGGACAACCAAGTACCAGTACTGACATTTGAGTACGAGCTGAAACCAAATACTGATACAAGTAAATGTAATTACAATTAAACAATATCTCAAATAATAATAATAAATAATAGCAAATATAATATATCATGTATTCCTGTTTTCTGCGATAATGGCACGAATAATATAAACAAAATTTGAAATAAACACAGCGCCAGGTTAAGTAAAAAACGACTACAGACATTATTATTATTATTATTATTATTAGCAGCAGCAGCACGTTATCCAGTTATTAATGATTACAAAGTACTTACTGGCATCTTTGCATCATATTTGCCATTTGTCTTAAATTGGTTACCAAATGTTCGCTACACCATACTGACTGATTTTCTTACCAGTTATATTCATTAAAAAAAAAAGTAAATAAAGCAAGTAGCTGTAATTGTTTACTCGTGGTTAACATGTGCTCCCACAGTGATTATTATTGTTATCATCATAGTATGATTATTAACAGTAGTAGTAGTAGCAGCACTAGTATCAGTATTACTGGGGTTCCACTGCAGAAGCTGTATTTGCTGGAGGTGTTTGTGTATAAGGCCAAATGAAAAGTGCAGGAGAATGCAGTCATTATTGAAGAACTAGTCCTCACAGTTATCAGTTAAATCATAAAAAATGAATACATCAAATCATCGAGCTCCTCGTGGTGAGGACATGATGTGTCGAGGTGCAGTAGCCTGGTTCCTGGCTCCAGCAGCAGACAACACACTGCTGGCTGACGGGTGGCACAGGGGCCCAGCTGCCAGATGCAGCTTCAGGAGGCTGGGCTCAGTCAGCTTTGGGTCTCCAATCCCCAAAGATCCACAAAGAAACTCAATTGCTCTGCTCTCTCACCCGCTAACAAAGGGCAGAGAGACGCTCCTCCATTTGCTTGCGCTCAGTGAAAATCAAATCAAGCACGCGGGGC
This sequence comes from Synchiropus splendidus, assembly GCF_027744825.2. Lineage (NCBI taxonomy): Eukaryota > Metazoa > Chordata > Actinopteri > Syngnathiformes > Callionymidae > Synchiropus > Synchiropus splendidus. Next base: position 967,197 of record NC_071344.1, read on the forward strand.
TCTGCTAAATAGTGGGTGGCGCGCTGGTGATGTCGGGCCAAGGCAATGTTTGTCTGGAGTTCCAAAACATCAAATCAACTCCACAGAAGCTATTACAATTGGAGATGACATTTGTGACAATATGGATTATCCTCCCCGCCCCGCTTCCCCAGGGACTTAGCCTCCCAGAAAAACAGACTGTTTTACGGCGGTGTGTCTCCACCAGCTCTGCTTACGTAAGGCCGGCATGAGTGAAATGCTTTAGCAGCCGGCAGCAACAGGAGTATGTGGGTGAGATATTAAAAATGCATTAGTGCAGGTATCTATTCATGGACGCTGGTGAGCTCAACCCGAGTCGTCACTACACAACAGTAAAAGCTGAAGTATTTCTACACACTTCTCTCAGGGTCAGGGGTTTGAATCCAGTCTGTAGGTGCGTCCATAAATAAACACCGGGAAATGACCAACTTCAAGGCTGGAAATCAAGCTGCTCCCCCCATGTCTCCAGTACAACGTTCTCTGCAACGACTGGTGACACTGTCACTGTTGTCGCTGCTGTGTCGCAACTCCAGTGGCTCCGAGAAAGATTTCACCTGTCGTGGAGCAAGGAAGACTCGTGCAGAGAAGATTTCTTTGGCATGGATTTGGAGTCGCACTGTCTACCTCACGCGTTTGCTCCCCTCTGTTGACAGCACATCACCAGATCGTAGCATCACCTGAGACCAGCGCATGTGCAGAGGAAGGCTTTATTCAACTGTCACAGCGGTGGGAACAAATATGAACAATGTATCAGAAATACACCGCACTCTGAATAGGTTTGAACGCGCATTCCTGATGTTCCCAGCCAGATGTTTGGCTGTGACTTCCCCGGCTGTTTTGAATGCGGCGACGACCACATAAAACGTTCACTATCATAAGCCGACGCCACGCTCAGTCACTCGTAAAATTACGCGCTGTAATAATATGAAACCCCGGTATTTAACAGGAGAACGGGGCGCCGTTGTTTGCCCCCTCTTTCTCATTGGTCTCTTTTGTTTCACGATGGAGCCGGCCCTCCAGTGCTGAGTTAATTTCTCTTATTAAAGCATATCAAATCCATAGAGCCTGACCTCAACAATATCAAAGCCCTGCAGTTTTGCAGCGGACGTGATCATCTGAGGAAACGTTTGACACCATTATTGGGCCGAACCCAGCTAAAACCACAGCTCTAAAAATAAAAGCTTCATAATTTCCCAGAGGAAGGCTTTCCATCCATCGCGCTTCATTATTATAAACTAAATAAATAATTAACCCTGCTGAAAGGTCTGACAAGTTTTTTCTTCCTTCCGCAGCGATGAGACATGTTATCCATCCATATGACCGTGAGTGAGGCACACACCGCCCCTCACCTGTCAACACCGGGCCTTGTGTTTTCATTGATTTATTGTTATTATTTTGTATCTTTAAATGAGTTATTACTCCGTCGAGACACAATTTCATAGTTTTCTGGCTAGATTTGTTTTATTTTATTGTATTCACAGTTTTTTACTGTAGTTCTTAAATTATTCATATTTCAAATTGATTTAAATTATGCATGTTTAGTAACTTTAATATTTTAGTCTCTTATAATAATAATAAATTGCCAAAAACAGTTTAAGTTTAAGTCAAGATATTCACAACTTAAATTGAAAACCATCACATATTTATTATTTATATTGCAAATGCTGAAATGAATCTTACATTAAATGAAAAAAAAATGTATTGATTCTTTCTGAAATTTCTTTGTAAGAGGTTTTTATGCATTTACTTATTTCATTTTATCACTAATTTAAATCTACATCAGGTTGCTTTAGGATTTTTTTTTATTGTACAAATGATCCATTACCAAAAGATTTTTCTTATTTTTTTTGGAAAGTGAAAAACTCTTAGTCATCAGTGCCTTCTTTATCACCAGCTGGATCTATTATTGATGTAATTGTTAATTTATTTATTGACATTTCAATTTGTCATGCGACGGCTCAATGTCATTTGTATGGCACCCCTTAAGTCTCTTATGATGAAACTCAAAAATATGTTTAAGTACAATTAGCACAGTTATTCTGCCAAGATTTAAATAGAAAACCATCACATATTTATTATATATTGAAAATGAAAATGAAAAAAAAATTTTTTTTTCTTAAATTGAATAATTCTATCTCAAAAACACGTTTTTATGTATGATTTTTCTTCCCAATTGAAAACTAAATCAGGTTCCTATTTGACATTTTAAAAAAACAATTTAAGTGTTGAAATGGTTGAAATGGTCTGTGCCTTCTTTTTCACCACCTGGATATCGATTTATCTATTTCCATTTCAAGGCGGCTCCACGTTATTTGCTTCACACCGCCGCCTCAGATTTCTTATGATGATCAAGCCTCAATGCCACTTTGTTTTATTGGACTTCCAAGTTCTTAAATGGCTCTTTCATTGCTCCAGCTCCTGATGAAGTCGCCGTGACGGATGATAACGATAATGAATGGATGATAACAAGGAATTATGCCTCTTAATGATCATTGATGACCGTGACAAAGATCCTGTTTGCGATAATGGCGGCGGCGGCGGCGGCAGCTAAGATAATGATGATGGCGATGGCGACGAGAAGACGGACCAGGATGGCGCTGGCCTTGTCAGACAAGCGTTGGAGGGAACACAGCCTTGGATTCGCCGGGGCCGACCCCGGACCCCACCATCACGTCCAATGAAAGGCAGCGCGTGAAAGCTCTTAACTGAAGTCGATTTTCAAGCAGGCATCGATAATTAGCAGCTATTTATCACCCGCACATTTCCAACAGTACGTTGGTGCACAAGCCTGTTGGTGAAGGTGGAGATATCTGTCTGTAATTGCTTGTTAGTATCTGCATCTTCAAAAACAAGTCGTGTTGAGGCTGCAGGTGATGCTGAAAGTAGCATCTCCCTGGAGAGGACTTGAAAAGCTCCCCAGTTTAGCTCCTCCGCTGAACATCACTCAAACTCTTCACTGCACGACACCAGTTGTGTTGGATGAGATGAAAACTTGTGAAGCTCATTTGAAGGCACAGATGACCCGGCTTGGACTTTTAACCAGGAGTGCGAGGTCGTTGAAGCAGGTGTGCAGTATTGTGATCGGAGGCAAGGCCTTGATCAAGGACAACACAGAGCACCTTCTGACAACACATTGCTTTTGTCTGCTGAATTGCTATTGCTCATGTTTTTTAAGTTGTGGCAATGTGCTGTAGCTAGGGAAGTCATGTGGTGGTTGGTTCTCTCTCTGCTTTGCTCTCTCAATGAAGCGGCCATGTTGGTGACGACTGTAGATGAATGTAGGCAAAAAAAAAGAAACCCATCTTTTCTTCTCTTGAATGAAACGTACAAGATTATTTTGTTTGGTTTCTATGTTACAATCAAAACAATAATAATTTGAGAATACAGATGAGACACTGACACGATACAGCAGCCACAATTGAGCCATGGCGTGACACACATGACCAGGTAGGGAACAAGGTACGATATAAAGCAAGTGAATTTTGAGAGCAGAGCCTCGTCACCAGTAGAACATAGGAGCTCACAGTCACCACCCCGCGCCTAAACCCCGACCTCAGCGGAGCTACAATGGGCTTCCACTGAAACGCCAAGGCGTCCTGCAGACGTCTGCCTCAACACTGGACACAAACATTCACGGGACTGTCTTCACAAAAGCAATGGAAGTGATTTAGTCAAACTTAATTGCCTCTTTATAAACCTTCCCTCGCTGTGGTTTGCTGGAACTGTAGCGACCTTAAGGTCAACATCATTATGCTGAAGGCAAAAAGGCAGTTAAAAGCAAGGACAAAGAAGTGAAGCGGTTCCAAGCATGTACAAAAAGTTCAAGTGCTTGGACAATAAATATTAAGTTCAACTAAGTGACCTCTAAAGCGAGGTGAAAGGGTGCTGTTTTTTATTTTTTGTTGGTCGACCTTACCCTTCCTTCTGATTTTAAAGAAGCTGCGATGGCAGGACGGACAAAAGGTTGTTTTGTGAGCAGGTCGACAGTATAGGAACAAGAGCGAGCTGAGCGCAGCAGTGTCCTGACCTCCCTGACCCTTCCTCTGCCGCAGGGTGTCCGGTCATTTCCACCTGCCACTGGATGTGCAGTCCAAGGTGCGTGTTGGCGCGCGCATTCATGCATAAATGCAGGCACCAGGGCGCTTCCTGCCGCGGCACCGTGTCACATGAGTTATGAGCCTTGAAGGTAATTTGCACCATAAGAAAGTGGGCGTGGTGCGCGGTTAAAGACCAGTGAAGCGGCCGTTAAATTGATAAGTGTGTTCCGATCCCCTTCTATCAGCCCCACGATTGGCTCCACGCTCGCATCCTTTGGCGATATGAGCGGCCGAGCCCGAAACAACACACGGAGAAAGTGATGACTTCCATAGCGATGCGGTGTGCTTCTCTCACTGTTAGTGAGGAGAATACCGGGGCTGACAGCAAACACGCCGACATGAAGAGCAGCCTGGCAGGCCATGGAGAGAGAAGAATCAAAGCCACAGGAGTGCATCAGCAGCAGCAGCCTCTCTTTCCATCAGTAAAGGGCGAGTGTGTGCAGAGTTGTAGCAGACCTGAGCCGCCGGTAATTAGAATGGGCTCTGAGGAGAGACACGCGGTGGAATGAATGCAAATGAATTCACCGGCCCTGGCACCGGGCGACACAACCTCACCCTCCATATAGCGTGGCTCACAGACATTGAGCCGCTGGTACGCTGTAAAAACATGGAGTGACACGCGTGCATGCGTGTGCCTCAAAAAAGACTCAAAACAATGAAGGTCTGAAACAAACACTGGATCAACAGAGCAGGAGAGCAGCCACACAGCTCTGAACACACGCACAAAATTGATCATTTATAAGCAGCGCCGGTCTATATGCCGTAGGTTCAGTAGTGCTGTCTGCACTGCGGACAGGTCAGTGGTGCACCAGCTTAAAAACGCTTTTCAAAACTAGGCTCCAGCATCGGGAGTGAGAAAATAGCGGAAACAAACTGTGTAATACGGATAAAATTGATTTATCCACGCTGCTCTCACCACAGACAAGGTGCAGCTCTCCAACCAGGATCAAGTCAGCGGCCAAAACCCGACTCACTTGTGTTCACGTCGGGCTTTTGAGCTGAACGCACTTTGTCAGGACACAGCGTCTCATATCTTTGATTCACATTAAAGCCCTCAAAATGCACTTTCTTCGCCTGCAAGTTGCGACACCACTGCCGGTCTCAGCGGCTGCTTCTGGATTCCAGACCTCCAAGAGATGGAGTCGTTACGGTAGCTGTGGACATGCGGGCAAGTTCAGCCTGTAAAAATCCATACATTAGCCGCGCAGTTGCACAAGCCGCAGGGCTCAGACCGCAAGAAAAAAGCAGCGTTTTATAGTCCGGAAATGACGGCACTAATCCCTGCTAATGCCACCGTGTAGCATGTGAAAAACAGTCAGGAGGTTGAAAGTGCTTGAACATCCAGAGAGTGTCCCACAGCAGGATAAACAAACCCGTCTTAATTGGTGTCGATTCAGAATGGAGTGATGATTCATCATCCAGCGCTGCCCAGTAGAGAGTTGGAATCCCAATCATTTCTAATCCATATGACCTTGAGTGAGGAACACAGCTGAGACTCCTGACAACTTGCCACTGATCACGAGGAACGTCGGCTCACTTCACTGATGGCTGGCTGTCAGCAGACAGCAAACCTGGAAGATCTATGCTACACTCTTGTCTCTGGAGCCGCGATAAATCAGGCTACTCTTAAGTGTTCGGCACACTGGAGACGATATTTCAATCCCAGTCAATAATTCCCTCCACATTTCCCAGCGCTACTTCGGTCTCACTGAGGCTCCGCGGCTACGTGCTCAGCTCACCTCCAGATCCCGGGCGACTGGCCACGGGAAACTTTTATCAGGAAGTCGGTCGCTCTGTTCAAGGAGAAGCAGGTCATCTGTGAAGAGGTCCTGCTCTTCACTGGCTGCTGCTGTAAATGATTCTGATGAACACATCTCCCTTCAAACCTTAACCAGGCATCAGGGGGCAACTACAGGCTTATTATAGAGCAGATTATGCATGTAATGTCCCCACTGAGATTACAGCACGGAAAGTCAAGCCTTCTTAGAGGTGGGAATACGCCACGCACAAAAAACGTGGCCGTGTGTTAGAAAAGCAGAACGGACGGAGTTCATACTGGTGAAGTATATTCTTCTCACTGGCCATGGTTTTAGGTTATTAATAAACAGTTGAAACAGATTATCGTCCCATGTTTCAGATTTTAATTTGCCAAGATTACTTTGGTTGCACACCCAAACCAGAAATACTGGCTTCAAACCAGTACCTTTGAGACTGATCATATTTGGAATTCAGGGTCAATTCCAATTCCTTCCATAATCCTCAACCCCAGTTCTCAACCTGAAAAATGTCCGTTCCCACAGAGAGCTAGGGTCCCCATTCTTTCAAAGTTAAGAGCCAGATTGAGGAAAGTATCTCGCTCAATTCTGAGATCTGCTGTCATCTACCTCAGGGTCGAGGAATACACGGAAAGCTCAGCGGTTTGTCAGCCCGTAAAAATGGCAAACTAGAAAAAAAACACTGTCCGATGCTGAAGCTCCACATCCCGCTGCCTGTGAGTCCGCCCCCTGGCTTCTTCCTCCCATTGAAGCACAGCTGTATGTGTGTGTGCAAACTGCTGACAAGTTTGTTCACCTTAGCTGTGTAATCCAGAAGCTTTTCTTGTCGCCAGTGAATAATTGGTTAATTGTGTCTGAATGTCAAAACATATTTTGCGCCGCAGTGAGAGCAGCATCAACAATGACGGTTAAATTGACTCAAAAGTGTTTTACTGGCTGTGTATCAGTGCTGCAAGAGGCAGTGACTAAACTGTATTGGATCTTTGCACATAAAGAATAGGTTGCAAAAACGATTTTTCCGTTGAGTAAAAGTTGTGTGTAATTACCGTATGTCAGAGTGACACCTGAATGCATTGTATAAAATGGTAGCGAGAGAGAGAGAGAGCTGCGTCTTCAGCACCCGCTGCAAAGTCAACTCAGTCAATGAGGTGAACGCGGCCTTGGGTCAATATTAACACAGTCCAATGACAGGTCTGCACTTGGCCTCTGATGAAACAACACCTTGCCGTTCCCCTCCACTAACCGCGCCGATCGCAAGGCACGTCCGCCATCGCTGGTAGCGTTCTCCATCTGTTTCTCTCTTCTTTAAAGTCACACGCACCAGGAGGAGCTTAACAAATGTGGGAACAGATGCCCCACATCAGACTGCAGTTGCCCTCTGCTCCTCGCGCCTCCAGAGAGTCGCAGGACTACGGCGAGCTGCGAGGAGACAACGGTTGGGCGCTGTTACCGGCAGACTCCTCTGAATGTCCCGAGTCGTAAACAATCGCTCACCCGCTCATTTATCACACAAGCAGCCTGTGTGAGAAGCGCGCCGACGCCACCCGCCTACTTACACAGTGGCTCTTTTAGGGTAGTCAATTAGCACATGCAGCAAATCCACAGAGGCATGAAACACCCTTTTATAGAGTCTAAAACATAAACTAGCGGGTGCTGCAGCGCCCCCAGTCGATGACAGCGTGGAAATTCACCAGTCCGATATGACATTTGGGTCAGATAAGATTAGAAGACAAAGCCTATTGATTCACATCAGACTCCACTTGAATGTTGTCGTATGTCTTTATTCATTAATTTTGGCGTATTACTTTCTTGTAACCGCAAGAGAGCAGGATCAATAGCTGTTATTGTGTATAGCTCGAGACAATATGCCTCGCTTCTTACGGCTCAGTGGCAAATGAAGCTGAAATGAAAAGGGACGTGGAGCGGTTTTTCTTTGGCGTTAATGGAGGCTGCAACACGTCACGGTCAGCGTTCAAGGAGAATTCAGGGAGTTTGATGCTCTGCTCCGTCTGTCCACACGCTCACCATCAACTTTTCTAATTCAGGTTTGTGTTGCCGGCAGTGATGTAATGACTTGGGGGGAAATGTTGGACCTGCTTGAATTAGACATGTCAGTTGTAGTTTAGCAATTCATTCAGGTGCAGACAGGTAAAGGCTGTATAAACCTGGTGATGTGAATCTCTGCATTTCTCTTTTCTGGCTCTGGTGTGACCTCCACCCACTGGAAAACTGGTGTCCTCACAAGAGTCCTTCGTCCCCTCCTCTGGCTCTCTTGAGCTGAGCAGCTCTACTTTGAGTCTCTGAATCACCTAAACAATTTAAAAATAATGCCGTTTGACAACACACGTTCCTATGTTCAGGAAGTAACACAGTGTTAAATCTGAAAGAGCAAAAGACTGCCACCATATCTGTGTTCTTCTCATCATTTGGGTGTAAATTGTAGCAATACGCCAGCGTGTTTGTGAGTCTGAGGAGAGGCAGTGATGTTCCCCCCTTCATCACTCCGTCTTCCACTTTCATTTCACCTCGTTTCCCGTTTTTGCCAGGAGCGTCTCTGCCGGTTTGCTAACATCGACACTAATTGCACTTGCTGATATAAATTGACGGACTACAGCCGGAGCCTGAGCGCTAACAACAAAGTGCTAGATTCCATTAAATGCGACGCCCGATCCTGAACTACTGCAGCGGAAAAAAGAGTGACAGCGTGACACGATTAATCATAGTAAAAGTGTTCCATCAACAAAAGCAGGGTTGATGTTCGTCTTCCTGTCGTACAGCAGGAGAGTCAAACTTCATCACTCAAGGAGCCAGAATGTTCAACACAGCCAAGTCGCCAGAAAAACCCTTTTTGATTGAACTTTTGAAATATTGTTTTTTTTTTCCCACTTAAAAATCATTGGACAGGCACATATCTGAAATTATTTATGAAACATGATCATTTCTTGTGTTTTCACTGACAGTCACTGTCCTTGAAACACAGATCTGCTTCCCCATCTTTCACTAAAGTAGACGCACTTTTCCTCCTTTTATTTATTTATTATAATATTTTTTTATTGACTGAGTTTTATTTTTACCTCCCAACAGTTTCTGGTGGTTTAGAGATAAACATTTGACATCTGAGATCATCATTTACCTGTCGACAGTCAAAGCTTGAACATTAGCATTCGCAGGGCTGTGTATTGGCAGGTGCAATATTTTGTGATACGGTACGTATCCCGATACAAGAGTTGTGACGCGATGCGTTGTAATATATTGGGATACTGTAAGTTCAGCGATTTATTCTAATATGAACCATCATTTTCAGGGGGAAATCAGATACTGCAGTACAATATGATGCTTCTCCTTATAACGTCAGTCCACACTCCAGCAGAGACAAAACAGTGTAGAGAAAGAAAATGTATAATTAAATAAATACATGAATGGTCTCCCTCTAATAAGGATTTTTCATTTCATACTCTGCTTTATATTTAATATTAATTTATATTTCCAAAGTACAAAGAATGCCACCATATTTGACTCAGAGGTTGAGAGCAGTTGGATTTGACGTCGGTGACATTTAGGAAACACTATCTATAGAGCTGGGTCTGTTGAGGAACAGTGACTTGCCGGAGGGTCAGTCGGCAGATCAGGCCGAATAAACATCAGTGGGGAGCAAGAGAAAGCAGGAAAGATTTACCCACACAGACAAATAAACAAGGAGTTGCTGTGATGATTGATGTTTTTGGCATCCGTGGTAAGGCAGTAGATTCTCATCCATCCACTCCTGGATCAGACATGTAATAACTCAGCTTATCAGACACACGGCAGACACCAAGACGATGCTGCTGGCGCGGAGACGGATGAAGGCTTTGGAGTCACACTGGACAATGGCGGCACAGTCATGTGTGGACAACAGGAAGGAAAATCCTTCAGGGAAATGATCGGTTTCAGATAGTGGATATTCAAAATAACCAAGTACAGTGAAACAGTCGCAGAACTTCGCAGTGTATAACAGTAATGTGCAACAAATCAATCGCAAGCCGCGGAATGTGCTCGCTGCTCGTATTCTTGTGTTGCAGGAAAGTCCCACAGGAGGGTTCTCACATGCAACCAAACAGTGATTCATGATGATGTAAACAAACCGAGCCACATCTGAAAAGCACCGAGGTTCTTATGGTAAGACATCTCTGCAGCGGGCTATGAAACCGCAACACGCGCTCTAGAGTAGTTGACAGCAAATGTTACAGTGTACTGGCGATCAAAAATACTACAGCAGCAGCTGATAAAAAAGGGAAATATGTCCATGACAGTTGTTGCCTGAAGGACGGACATCTGCACCAGTTTTTCTTTTGTGATACAAACGTCATAAACATGACTAAAGAGTACGCCATAATGGGGTAACAGAGGGGGAATTGGGGGGCATTGGGGGTCGTGGTGGTATCCCCACAATGTGAAAAAGTGCGACACCAGATGTTACACGCTTTCACGGCCTGTTCCTCCAACAGACTCTGCTGAAGCTGTCTCAGCAAAGTTGGGACAGTTCAGTGGACTGACTGCAGTTTTACACTGTTTTCTAAAACAAATGCTTCCATTTGCCTTCTGTCTGTGTTTGCGATAGCTAATATTGACTTTTTAGCCTCCTTCATTACGCCAGTAAAAATCTGTGAGGCCATGAGATTCGACTCTGGGACCATAGATCGGCGGCCTATAAATTCCTCAGTCCACAAACTTGTCAAGAACATGCATACGTGTCATAACTGCCATATGCAAATGCCTGTCTGCGCACAGCAACACCGAAATTAGACGTCGGGTCGATATGCTATTACGGAGATACAGCAAAGTGTGCACTTAAGTATTCCCATATTTAGATAGCTATTAGCTTACCAGACTTCATGAAGAGGAGACTTGCGTGACACACACTTTCAAACATTTGCTGCCATTAGCGTCCATTAGCATTTTGTGTATAATTATGTGGTGCGATGAAAGAGCTCGGCAGCCTGTGAAGCTGAATGGAAATGGTATAAATATTTATATAAGACACATGCAGCTGCGGACACAGTGGAAAAACAGCTTGTTGATCAGGGATGGGCCAAAGTGCTGGAGTTATTGTCAGTCAAATAACACGTGTTTTCATGTTGGTATGCCACTTCACACTCCAGGGAAGTGATAGCTAAGAGGCTAAAAACGAATAACCTTCATGTAACAACTTTGCTGTCGGCTCATACCCAAAAGAAAAATAACTCCATCTAATGTTGCATAACACCAACGCGCCAAGGTTAAGAGCCAATCAGGCTGCTCTATTACAAGCACCGGCATGAAAGATTTGGGTATAAAAACAGCAAGTTATCACGGTTCAGAAATGAAGCAGGAATCCCTAGTTCAACCAAACATGCCCCAACATTCTCACGGCCCGCTAGCCATGACGATAACACGCTCCTGCCCTGCAATTCACCCTTTTCATCGGGCATCTAGTGCTGCGCGGTGAAACGCTGCTAACCTTTGACACGCTGGTGTGAAGAAAGAAGCAGCGCAAGGAAAAAAGGCTGACAGTGACCTCTGCTAAAAGGATCAGGCGCTGCAAAGCTATGAAATCTTCAAAAGCAAATGATAATTTTCTCACAAGATAAGAGTGAGGAAGTGGGAGAGCGGAAGACGGGACCCCTGCCTTAATGCAGTTTGTAATTGTAAGTGTTGGTCTTTAATAAAAGCCCAGAGTATTTGGTCAGGCTAATAGACTGGGCTCTCTAAATCCTGCTTGCCATGCATTATTCAACAGCCATTAGCGATCGCCTCATCTGGGAGGCTTTATGAGTCCCATCATCGGCTGGGACCCAGGCTGGGCGCAGTGCAAGTGTGCAGGGAGAGAGGAGGAAGAGATTAGCCGGAGAAAAGGTACGAGAGCGGAAGCCCTGCAAAGGCAGCCAAGAGAGCGAAGATGGAAAGAGGATTGAGAGGAATGAAAAGGACGGCTGACGAAAGACTGGCGTGATCAGGTGAGAGCTGGTGATAAGAAAACGAGGACAATGTTGGATGGAGGCGGTGGGTCGGACAGTAGACATCAGAGAGTGAGCAGTGGGAGGTGACCGATGGGCATGTATGGAAATGGCTCCAGAACACAGCGTTGGGTCAGTGAAAGGCAGCAGAGATTGAACGGGAGATGCCAGTCTGAAGTGGCGCTCTCCATGGGCCGGGGCTATAAATGTCAGATGCGTCCCACTGGCCCGCTCCCCTCTCAACCTTTTCTTCTTTCACCTCCCTCTCAACCTTTCCCTGCTACTTCTACCTAACCTTCTGCAGACCCTCTCAATCTGCTCCCCTTTTGCTTCCCGTCTCCCCAGAGTGGAGCCCCTGGTAATTTTGCTTTTCAAAACGCAGCGAGGGCTGTGAAGCTCAAAGATTCTGGCTGCAGTGTTAGCAAGGTGGCGGTGGCCGACGGGATTAGTGCCAAGTCCTGGAATGCTTTAGTGGAAGCGTGTGCCTCTCCGCGTCTGGGTAATGGGTGTTTAGCGGGCCGTCCAGACTTGTCCTCAGGATCGCTCTCCCAGGCTACCGAGTCCTCCTGACCCCCCGCCGCAGCCCAAGGACGCACTGCTGTCTCTCTAATTAAAACACAACCCTGACACCAGCACCACACTGCCGCACGCCACACACGCCCCCGGCGGCTTAAAAATAACCTTAAAAGGAACAAGCAGAGCCATCATCCCCTACTCTCAACACCTCCCGTGCTTTCTCACCAGGCGGCATCCGGGCACATGCAACCTCAGACAGATCTTCAACTGTGCCACTTGGCATAAAGAAACCATCAGAGCGAATGGATTTATTGTCAGTGCAGAGCAGCTTTTATGCTCAGAATGATTGCAGAATCCAAGTTACAATAACACAATATCAACAGTGATGGCCAGTGGATCATGTTTAGCGCTCGCTCAAGATGGTCGTCCTTCGATGTGGGGGAGTGGTGTGACTGAAAAAACAACAAATCAGAGCTGAATGTCATGTTCCCTCACACACCCGCTTATGTCGTCTCACATCTGGAGTCAGATCTGTTTCCCCCATGGTGCAGCAAATTATGTCTGGAGTCTTTCACTGTACAGTTACAAAACACTTGCTCATTCATTAGTAGACACGCAGTGACTCTTATTTCCCACATGACTCAATTAAACTGGAAAACCAAAATCCAAAATGACTACTTTGTAATACTTCTGTTGGTTCCATTGATTTAACTCCATGCGTTACCTTCCATCTTAAACTAGCGAAGCACTCGGACCCCTGTCAAACGGCTACTTTCATTCCATCTTGTCAACTTTATTTACAATGCTAGGTAAAGGAATAAGTTGGGGAGGCCACATGGTTTGGATGGAGGGTTGTGATACGGACCGTTGGACAAAGAATGTTTGCAAACGAAAGACTAGAAGACAAACACTGATGTTTATGGGAGATACATGAGGAGGTTATGGGCGACTCTGGAGTCAGTTAGGGTTGAGGAGTCTTGAAGAAGAGTTGTGGATTGAGATGGCAATTCTGGACATGATCTCGTCATCTGTTCCACGTCCTATGTTCAACATCTCCAGAAAGTTGAGTTGAATTCTACTCATATCTATTATCTATTAGTTATTCTGCTTGACATTCATGCCAAATACTCGATGATTATCGATGTTCGAGCTTCTTATTCTTATGTTTAGAATAGATGGTTCTTCTCTGGAGATGTCAGGCCAATGCAATATTAGATTATCCATTATATGTCCTTTATTTATCCCACAGTGGGGAAATTCAACACCAGAGTAACTGTCAGAAGTGAAATCAGGAAGTGTGCCTCACGTTAGCCTCCAGTACATTTTCCTCCAATTCATTTGAAGTGACAACCCAGTTGCTCATTTAAATATGACCACAACATCTCCTCTGAATTAAGTCAAGCCTCTAAAATTCTATTGACAACTTTAAAAGTCTAAGTCAAGTCACTGCAATGGTACAGCAGGTGGCAAAAGTTTCCAGCATTGACTTGCACAACCCAGGAGAAACCGAGGCGAGTCAGTGAAGATCAGGCGACAGTGTGAAGGATCTGCTGGGAGTCATCTGTACCATCACACTAAACTTCTTCTTCCTTCTCCCAACATGTTTTGGACAGAGAGACGTACACACAATATTTGGCAAGGGTAACAAGCTGCACAGAAGAGTGACATATTTCATTTGCCACCAGATTTGTTGAACATAAAAAGACAATTAACAGTGTTGCCTCTGGTCAGTTAGTCTGAAGAGGAGCGGATAATGTAACATTAAATTAAAACGGGAGCTTTTTATTATATTTAAAGCCTGATATATGGCTGGTGTCAGGTCCGTAATTGTCTCTGAGGAATTGCTGACTTGAGTAAAGGGGCTATTAAATGTAACAAACATTGCTGTTGGCAGGCGGCAGATTTATTTATTTATTTTTGCCTTCAAGACAGAACCCAAATCCTCCGGACATCATCCATGACGGCAACTGAGACAGACCCTTCACTTCATCTCCAACAGACAATTTAGCATGTTTACTTCCTTGTTAAGCGCATGAGAGAGTCTGATTGAGGAATCCCAGCAAGGGAACGGCGTCCTGTCACGGCGGGTTACCACTGCAGCATGATTTAATGGAACTGTCTGTCAAAAGGCCAAACAACAGCCTGTCATCCCGCACGCCGAGGTAACACACGCACACACGCGCTCGCGCGCGCAGAGCAAAAACTCAAAGGAGACAGATTGTCAAAAGCCTTATCTCTGTAACTCATTTACTTCCTCCAACTGGAAGCAACACACATGTACACAGACACAACAGCAGGCAGAATCAAAAAGCAAAAGCACATATGTCCAAAACTGTGCTTGCAGGAACAAAGAAACAAAGACAGCAGTGCTCTGAGCGCGTTTATAGGAATCAGCGCTTGGAAAAACACACCTCACCGACAGCCCCCCACCGAGGCGGGAGATGAGTGCCAGGAATATGTTCGCTGCATCAAGCGGCACAGGTGTTATCAGAGCAGTTTGCGGGAGCTCCCGCCAAAACAAAGTAGGACTGTCATCTCTTCAGGACGGGAACAAATTTAACCACAAACTATTTAGTGGATTAACCAGGACAGCGTGTGTATGAGGAGCGGCTGAAACCCAGATCTCATCACGCGTGGTGTTGCATTAGGAGCTCGCAGGATCCAGCATGCAGAACGAATTCCCTCAGCTCTTGACTGATTTATATCTGCGGCTGGGCAGTGACGATCAGAACATCTGCTGTAAAAGCTTTGCCTTGATGGTATAGTTCAGCCGTCAGTCCACACCGGCAGGACACAGTGGTGACCTGCATCTCAGGCGCTTCTCGCCCCACTCCACACTCACCACATGTGAAGAACACCACGATGTGTGTGGTGGATGTTTGAGTCAGAAAGCTTCAGTAACTTAGCGTACAATAACAATACTTAAGAAAGGAGCCAGAGCTTTGATGAACCTAAGTGGACGTTCAAGGTTCTGTCACCTGCAGTGGGCACATGATAAGTGAAGACAGTTAATATTCTTCTTATTATTAGACCTTCAGATACTTTACTGACGCCAACAGGAACCGCAAGACAACCTGGCCAACCTTGAGTCCGACTAGAAAGCTTCAGGTGGCTCCACAGCCTGAGATTGAATGGAAGGAAAATGACACAAATATATGGACTTGTTGAAGGATGAATGGATGGTTGGTTTTCTGACATGATTTTCCCACTCTCACCCTTGGACCCTCTGGTCTTCAGGTAGTTTGCAGGTGTCACTTGGGCTGATTCCCAATGTCAGAACAACAGTTCACTGACTCCTGGTCCTTCCCTGTAGAGGGTTATGTTTTCAACATCACCATCTGCAACCAGGATTTTTTTATTTTTAATGGATCTTTAACATTGGGAGCTTGTGTTGGGGTGGGACTATAGCTGCTTGGCAGAGGTGTGCGCTGTCTGAGTGCTTTTCTAGTTTCATACTGAAAACTCAATTCATGTCACTGGCCTCGTGCTACGATTGATTTGATTCTTGTTACTCTTGTTTCTTCTTTTACCTACCCCTTATCTACTTCATAGAGCATCTGTTCCCTCTTTTCAAAACTATTCTCGGACCCCTGTTCTGTTGCCCAGGCGAGACCATGCTTGTGCCAGGTCAGTGGTAGGGTCATGTGACTCCATTGATCTGGACTTCACACCACAGTGGTGTGAAGGAAATCACTCGTCAATTCTGACAACGTAGGCTTTTTGAGCATTCTGCATATAGCCATTCATCGTTTCCAAGTCCTTCTATGTTGGTTTCAGCTTCAATAAATGATCATCGCGACATCTTGGGACGATAAAAATATCATGTCACTTATTTCCATGCAGATAGCTGGTTCTGCCACCGTATGTTCCCAGATGGCGAGTATAGCCATGTTTCATGATCAAGTTGTTATCTAAGCAGTTCAGCATCACAAAATATCTGTAATCAATATTGGCTGCAAAACAATCTGTACAGAGGTGATAAAGAAGGCTGTCATGCCTGGATTTCAGATTTGCATAGGTGTAATGGCTCGAGATAAATCTTCAAATGTTCCCGTCAACCTTTCTGCTGCTGCAGCAGCATCCTCTGCCGTGGACCTCTTTAAAGAAACCCCTCTCTCTCTCTCTCTCTGTGGCTAAATATGATTAGCTACAGAGGACATTGTAGCTCTCTCCGCAGCTAATACATTTAGTATGGATTGTCTGAGGGGTAAGGATACAGCTGGCCAAGCGATCAATATTCTAAGTCGGAGTCTGTCTGGTGGAGAGGAACCACGCTGAGATGGTTCACTGTTCGAGTGCAGCAAACGCAGTCTGGAAGGCAGCGAATGCCAGGAAAAGCCACGATGTTGAGCCCCATTGTACGGCCCTGCTTAACGCGCCAGTGAGCTGAATGTTTACGTGGAGCGTCTCCATCAGGCTGTTGAAGATTTGCTGTGATTACCGCTGAGCGTGAGAGAGATTATATAAGGCCAGTGTGAATGATTTCTCGCAAGTCTATAGTACACCACTTAAGAGCACGGACCCATAGGGCAGCGTCTCCACAGGGCTGATGTCAAAATGGAGCTCTAAATAGAGAATCCTTTGAGAGAGAGAGAGAGGAAAAAGGATTCAGATTTAAGTGGCGTCATTTGCATGCGTGAATCCTTCACTTAAGCCCATTTGAATTGCATACACAAGACGGAGCAGACGCAAACTGATGCGCACAAATTCCCCCGCGCACACACGCGCACGCACGCACCCTGAGCACAAACAGTGTTCGTCCCTTATTCCTAGAGTCAGAGGACATTAGCACTGCATCTATTTCTGGAGGCACATTAAGGCAGTAAAAGATTTAAGATCCACGCAGAGTGATTCCCGGCGTCAGAATGACCCGTTCTCTCCCCATTTCCCCCGCTCATGTAGAAAGGCTGACACGAAGCTAGTGACAGAAACATGTATTTGGTGCCGTGCTGGATTTGCCTGAGTGGGCGGGCTGGCAGGGTGGGCTGGGGTGCGGTGCGGTGCGGTGGGAGGAGGTGAGGTTGCCATGATGGTGGGGGGGGGGGCGCCGCCGTTCTCCCGCCACACGGGTCCATTTTGCTGAAATGTGACGCCGGCACTTTTCTGACACGCTATAATAAATCTATCAATTGTGTGGGTGTCCACGAGCATGCGTGGCGTGTGTGCGCAGCGAGCATGAAGAGGAAATTGGCGGGATCCAAACAGGAAATATCCTCTTCCCCTCCTCCCTTTAGATGTGACAGTCAGAGCGGCAGCTCACCATAACACAGGGTGGCATCTGCCGTATAATGGAAATCCACTGTACCAGGGAGAGACGTGCCAGCACAGGGCCACACGTGTAGACGCACGCACACGCACACATAGCCAGGATCATGTGGGATGAGAAGACAAGCTTCTCCTTCTCCCATCTCTGGCCTACACATAAATATATCATTTTCTGTCCTGGGAGGACGAAATCCATGAAAGTAGCAATGCTAGGCTACTTTCATGTGGAATGACAGGCTCTGAAAGAGCTCTTAGCAGCCTGAATAGTCGGCATTTCCAGAGGAGGGGAGCGTAGAACACTTGCAGGATGATAGCGCTGCCGTCTATACAGTGCTGTGTATACGGTTCACCAAGGCACATGACCTTGAACATCCCCTCCGGCTGCTGCCTCGTCCACCTCCGGGGCGCAACTCATTGTTTGCCAGGAGCTTTGGTCGCACTGGTTAGATCTCACGTTTAACACTCATGCATTGTGACCAAAACCTTAAAAATATCGTGTGGTGACAGCTAAATCAAGTCGCCACCGTTACATTTGTTCATATCTGATTTGTTCATATCTGACTGACAAAGCTTTTTAAGATTGCATTTATAGAATTTTTTCCTTATTATAATATATATATATATATATATATATATTATAATTTGCATCCCTTCCGTTGTGGCACGTGAGGTGTCACAAGGGAAAGTTGGCTGTAAAATGTTAAGGCCATTAGAAGGTTGTTAAATAGCACAAATGAAATTTAATAACTAGCAATTATAAAGACATTACACAACATATAACAGCACCCAACCCAAACAAGCAACCGTATTTTATGGCTTTTCAATACACCATAAAACATTTAAAATGGTAGATGCATTATTAATGGAAGACAACATGGCTAAATAAATGGCACATAAATAGCACTTTGTGGTTAATGGCAGCGATCGGCTCGAGTTTCCACAAAATATTTTCCTTGAGTGAACACAAAGCTGGGTTGGTGTTTGAGCGCCTTGTTTGTCTCTAATGTTGCACTACTTAATGGAGCAGCAGAGCGACTCATAATGCATTTGTATGGATTCATACACTGTGTAATTGCTGTGTAATTATCCATAAACCGAGGTATATATATACTGTATATATTTATTTATATATATGTATATATATATTTAACTCCTTACTTTCATTTTACCCTCACATTAAAAAAAAAAAAAAAAGTAAAAAAAACGGCCCTGTTTCCTATCTAAACTGGAGCTCATGCTCTCACATGATGTGATGGAGAACAGCTTCTACTTTGAGCTCCGGCTGCCAGTGCCAAGGACGCGTGCACCTGTGCCGTGAGCCGACACACTGGCTTGGGTCTTACCTTGTTTCTAGGGAAGCTTTCAAATCTGTGATCTCTGCTTTTAGCTTCAGTTTGGTTCTTGTAAAAATACACAAGCAAAGTCGATGAGAATGTCCCAGACAGAAGAAGAGAGCAGAGCTGTCTTTTGCGGATGTCACATCGAACACCATCATCACTTTTTCACACTCGACGGTGAGACGACACAAATGAGGATCAGCACCTCAACATCTCTGATTGTGCCTCCAGGCAGACAATGTATAGATTTCTCCTACTCAGCGCTCCTTCCCCCAAATGAAGAGGTTCAAGTTTCCCTTGTTCTTGTTCCTGGGAGTCTGAGACAATAGGGTGTTGGATTGATTCGGGGAATCTGAGCATGCCAGAGCCGTTTTAGCAGCGCCAGAAGGCAAAGCGTTCAATTAACTCATCAGTTTCCATTTAGTTCATTCTTTAAGAGGCCTTCCAAAAAAGCCAGGGTCATGGAGTTCCAGGGGCCTGTTGTAAAAAAGCTCTCGGGGTCCTTCTGCCTTTAGCATGAGGCAGTTGTTGTTCCCAGCCTTCTGAGGGCTGGTGCTATTCAGTTCACGACAATGACGAGGAGTTTTACCAATAGATTCTGAGTGTTGGTCCTGAATGTCTGGGCATAAATCTCAGCCGCTCTTGAAATTCTGGTTTAACAAAACCCACAGACGTGTTTTGTAACAAATGGCCTTCCTTCAGTGAGAGAAGAATCATGTGGCTAGGAAATGGGTGGACTGTGTGGAAGCCTTTTATCCAATAATGCCACTGCTGTTACATCCAAATGAAAATGCTCCCCTGAACTACCCCAAATCTCTTTATACCTTTAGTGTGGATCAAAAGGTACTTTGGCTCCAGGGACCCATTATGGGACACGGATCTGTGCTTTTAGGTCCAAACAGGAGCCCCTCCTTGTGGGTTGAGTGTCCACATCTATTGACTTTGAAAATGAAGGATAATGCTTTGCTGGAGAGCTGTTCGCTCCGTCTTTGTCGGTAATATTTCTGCAGTTTCCTCAACATGGATACTACCACATTGGGGGCTTGTCAACATCCCGCAATACACCTCTGACCCCACGCTACCTCTCAACTCCTGATGGACAATGATTTTCCGCCGACTCCCATGGCATGTGGATGAGTCAACATCCCACGCCACATCAGAAGCTTTTGAGTGGCGCGGTAACGGAGCATTCGTCGCTGCATATTTTCAGTAGCATAGAAAATTCCGACGCTTCTGAACGCATCACTTGCACGCATCCAAGATCTGCGCTTCACTCGAGAGCGAAAGAAAAGCAGCTAAGTAGCGAAAGTACATCAAAGCTATGACGATGATGTCAAAGAAACACATCCTTCATTATTATTGTATTGTAGCCTAAGCTAAAGTAAAACCCATTGTAACCATCGTAATCCCCGACTTCTAAAAACAAGCACCTTTGACTGGCAGGATGAGAAGGAACCAACTAGATTTCATACCTCACAGCAAAGTGGGAACGGATTGCCAAGCACGCTTCAATGAACTGTGGTATAACACCTTATAATCACCTTCAAACGTGCACTGTTCAGAGAGGAGCGTGCAGAAGGAGAAGAAGCACCTTGATAGCTTTAGATTGAGTCCGTTCATAATCTTCTGCTCACAGCTACATTTCTTCCACAGAGTTTCCGGCTCCTGAGAAACGGCTACTGATGTTGATGTTATTGTTCCCCCAATAAGAGACAGCTAGTGTGAGGAGTGTGAGACACAATCTAAGCATGATATGTGATGTGCTATTCTTGGGTGTGTATTCCTTCTGTGAAGTAGTGAGAGAAGGTGCTATCTGGGTCTGTGTGATGAATCTGTTCCAGCAGCCAGCCAGGCGCTGCCGGCAGCACACTGTCTGCTAATTCCCGTGCGCTCTGGGTGGTCAGAGTGTATGGATGACGGTGGTGGAGGGTGAAGAACGGAGGACAGGTAGAGAGACTTGCTTTGTGGTGAAAGCCGTTCACTGCTCATGCGAGGGGGGAGTGTGTCATTTCAAGAGTGAGTATTCGTCGGAGCTCCAATTTAGGATAAAAAATGAGCTTGTCTTCACAGTTCAGTTTCTGTAATGACTCAGGTTTGATCAGGCTTTTCACACACGCCCAGCCAGGAGAGCATTTTCCTGGCTGGGCGAGTACAAGTTCATGCACGGAGTTCACACCACAAACGCTCACAAGAGGGACGAGCTTCTCCCAGTGGTCCTCACCTCAGGCTACATCCCGCAGCAGAGACACTTTCCTGTCTCACTTTACGTGAGGACGTTTAGCAGAGCGGCGAACGCCACAGTCCTTCATCTAATGACACAATAATGCTGTGTCATCAGAATCATGTCCTTTCATATTTTGTTGAAATTGTACATGACATGACACAATAGTTGCAATTTGTGTTTCCCATTAAATGTTGAAGGCTGATCTTTTGCTCCCAGGCAGATCTCAATAACCGTTGCCGCGGCAAAAGTAGCTTAAATGCGAGCGATGCAGATGAAAACAGACTAATGAGAGAAAGATTCCTTCAGACTCCGCTGCAGTGTTCAAACACCAAGAGAAATTAGCCACAGCACTAATCTCAGCGGGAGAGGTTTTGATCTTTAAGCCCAAAGATAGCAGCGCTAGCAAGCAGCCGTTCATCTGAGGGTCAGCATCACAGCTTTAATGTTGAATCTACACGTTCATAACCTCTGACAGCAGTACACCGGCCCACACGCGACCGCCCCTCCTGACTGAACGACCCCCTCCCCATGTCTCATGTATACATTCAATACTGCAGCCGTCACGCCGCCTGCTGCTACAGGACTAACAAGTGGCTAAAGAGATATTCTGTGGAGTCGCTGGGTCGGGCAGCATAGTTCATGACAATCTCAATTCACAAGAAGGTTTTGACCTAGAAGTCTCAGTGTCAGAAGACAGAGGTTGTATTTTGTCTTTAGAACCATTGAGGACACATACATACATCGTCAATGAACTAGCACTTAGTTAGTTGCTCAGGGTTGCGTGAGTCGTTGGAGCCTATCCCAGCAGTCATGGGGCGAGGGGCAGGAATACACCCTGGACAGGTTGCCAGTCCATCGCAGGCCACACACACACACTATTCACAACTATTTTTGAGTGTTCAATTAATCTAGTGAGCACGTCTGAATACCCTATGCTTTTATCTATTGTTATCTCCAGCTAAACCTTCATCTCATGTATATCACGTTGCTCATCCCATAAACCCTCTTCTCGTGGTTCCATTTTTGAGACCACTGCTTCAAAAGGCTCAAGCTCACGTGGGAGCTGACGGTTAAGAGAACGCAGGTTTATATTTTCCACCAGTCTCCATGAACAACATGAAGTAGATTTATACGACAAACTGAAAACCTTGAAGCACACAGCAGCCGCTCCGTCCTCCCTCTTCTCAAGAGTTTCAGCGAACTGTGTCGGCGCCCACTTACGTCGCCCTGCTGAAGGCCTCAGCGCTGCACAAGGCTGAGTAGCGAGCTAAAAACCCAGTCTCATCAAGCGCCACATTCTTTGACACTGATGTTTTTCTCTTCATATATGTTCAACTTTTTTTGTTTCATTCCTCCTCCACTTTATCTGAACAGATGTTTTGTGGCTGTAGACACAATGTGTTCTCACTTCAGTGGAGGATTTCATTAGAACAACAGATGACGCTTCCTTGTATGCAGCCACTGCTCACTGAGAGTTGGGAGAAGCGCCGCCTGGTAAATGAAAGACAAGGCAACTTTGGCCACGGACTACAGCGGAGTGTGACTTGATGGAGACACACTTCAAACGCCTTATATCCCAGTGTAAATACGAAGCGTGCTCTGGCCTGAACCCGAGCTACAAGTGAATGGGAGCCGCTGTTGTGCAGCAGAGCTTCGAGCAGACAGTAGTTCATACATGGGAGATTTATGTTTTGCTTATTTTTGGATTGCATTGTGTCGTGCAGGTGGGGCAAAAATAAACCCAAACTGCTTTATAGAGTATGCGCCCCCCCGCGCCCCTTCTGTTTCCTGTCTTGTAAAGCAGAAATAAAACACAGGGCTGCACTCGGCCCGTCACATAAATCAGCCATGGAGGCATAATGGTGAGGATTTGACTGGGGCCAACCGGGGGCAAGGACGGACGCATGAGATATTGCTCTCATTCACGCAGCTGGCCTCAGTTTCCTCCTCTCCGCCTGCCGACCCAACTCTGGTGGTGACCCAAAAAAAAGACTGGAGAATGAAGCTAATGCAACCCATTGTGAGCTTTATCTCTCACAATATGAGGCGGCTGGGTTCCTGCTTCCCCAAGGTGATCATCTCTGCCTCCGATCCAATCCGCTGGTTGTCCAAGTGGTGTGGCGCTCTTGCCTGCGCAGCTTGTGGCCCTTCTCGTCTCCCTTTATTCTATCTCATCTGGAGAAACAATGGATAAGTGCACCTTAAATGTAACACCAGATCCCCGCGGGCGGACGGGAAACCTTCCGAACACACCAAGCATATCCACGTGGTGTAAAAAGCGCAGATCTGCTGAGGTCAGATGTAGCAGAGATGAGAGCACAGCCCGGGGTTAGCGAGCGGCGCTGGGGAATTGGGCTTACACAGGAAGTCGCTGCCAACCTTTATGCTTCACTACGTACACTAAGTTGCTTATTATTTCTTGACTCTGAATCAACAAATGAAATGAATGTAATTTACACTCGTCCCCGAGCTAATTTCCATCAAGCCATAAATATCTCAAGCTGAAGTGCCACACGCCGTGGTTTGGATGATTGATGCTCAGCATGTAATGATCTCGCACGGTCCAGCGCCCCACTTATTTCCGATAGCCTCGTGAAAGTGTTGGGGGTGGATGAAATTGGTCTCATGCAAAGACTTCTCAGCTGTCTGAAGTTTGTTGAATTAACTTCATGGTACTGGGACATGTGGCTAAACAAGTTCTTCTAAAGATGAGTCTGGTGTTTCAGGCACAGCCTGCTAACATTGGTTCCAAGGCCTAAAAGGAAAATATGATCCCTTGTGAGTCATTGCATGGAGGTGCAGAAGAGACTGCAGGCAGGTGGAGCAGGTGGAAATGACTGTCAGGTGTATCGGCGCGAGCAGCAAGAGTGAAGGGAGAGCTTCGGAGGAATAGTCCTGACAGCTGGTACAATGTTTGGCTGGGAGTTTGAACGGTCAGAGACAGAGATAAAGTTCAGTCCCTCCAGGAAACTGCGATGGAGCTTCATAACAAAACAAGCGCTCAGTACGCACTGTCAGTCCGGAAACTACTCATTGGACATCATCACAACAAGATGGACTTATTTGATTTATTTTGTGCGCATGTGTGTTCTCGTGTCATACGCAATGCCTTTTTCAAATAAACAATATTTTGTTTGCAGCTTGGAGCTTTTTTAAGGCTAAAGACTGACATGAGTTTGGAAAGGTCCTTATTACCTGACAGAATGATCGCTAGAGAAATCGGCCCCATGATCAGCTATTTTTGGCAGCAACAATTAAAAACAAAAAAGTCTGTGAAATCCTGGAGGGAGATACCATGAAATGAGGTTCAAGGAAGAGGTAAATGAGGACATTGCATTGTGACTAGGGAGGATGATGGAGTTCGGCTGGGGGGGTTTGAGCGTTTCCTGCTGCTCTTCATCGTAAAGATTTATAAAGACAGTAAAAAAACAATCAATAAAGAAATAAAACCTTCTTCCCAACTTGACTTTCTTCCCCCACTCCCTCATGGCGATTCTTCCACAGCCACGCTCACTCAAACATAACTGACAATACATAGTGTGCAACGTTAGGAAGGCAAAACCCCATACATAAAACGACATATACACACAACTATATCACTTCAAATATTTGGAAATATATGTCAAGTGGCCAGGGTTGGCTGTCGACGGTTCTCTCCTACAGGGACTTGCACACTCTCAGTTCATTTTCTTGTCCTTATTGGAGCCAGTCTCAGCGACCTGCGGCGAGAGGTGGTCCATCGAAGGGCACATGTGCCTTACGGATAATTCAGCATCGCAAGTTAACCTCCATATGTTTTTGGACTGAGCAAGGACTGCCCACATGAGGCCCACTCCATCGCAGGAGGGGTCCGCAAACTCCGGACAGAAAGGACACAGGTCCACTCCAAACCCAGAGTTGCCTCAAGCTGGATTGAAAAGTGGGACTCACTTCATCACTCTGCAGCACCAGAGGACACTCTTATACACCCCCACACGCTAAATTCCCGGCCATTAGTTAATAAGTGACACATATATTTCAACATTTATTAGCTTTTACTTTGCAAAACTGCGTGGAAAAAGAAGCCAAAATAACCAAGTGTGTTTTGGATTTGAGGCCTCTCCATATCGCTTCAGTGCTTCAGTAGCAGGGATTCGGTTCACTCTGGTTAACTGATGAAAACTCATGGCAGATTCTCCGCCCACACATGTTCCCAGTTCGCCCACCATTGTCCCCTCCTTCAAAAAGTCCGTTTGAAGTCCTCGCTGCATCGTGCCATTCCTCTCACCAGATTACTTCACTTGAATGACACGACGACACTAAAAACACTTTATCAAACTCCCCACAGGTGACACCATCGTCTTCACATCACTGAAGCTACATATCTATTTCATTTGAATTCCTCTATTTTATTTATGTCCATGGCTACACGCATGACAAATTTGCCTTTTGTCACTCTCTTCTGTTGGCGCTTCCCATCAGGAGCTGCCACAGACAGTTGATCCCCTTCCCCAGTCTGTGGTTGTCTTTGGTTTCCTGGTATCTCCACCTGCCCAATACTCTGACCTTTGATCTGGTCCTTTCACTGTCACTCCCCGTGGGAACCTATGTATCTTCATCTCTGACCTGCTCCCCTTTTAACCGACCTTCAGAAAATACAGATCTCCCAGTCAAGCACCTCTAGTTCCACCCTGCCTGCACCCTCCTCTTCACCTCAGCTGATGCTTTTTACTTGAAATGGTACATTATGGAATGAAAAGTGGCCTCTAACCACCACGAGTCATTAATGTGGGAGAGCGTGGACTGAGAAATGCACTTAAATAAAAGAACATTCCAGGCGTTTCCAGTCTATATATATATATACAGTGCATTCCAATGGAGGCCGTCCATTGCTCCAGGATCCACTCTTATCCCACATTCATTCAGCTTAATTTGATTAGTGCTCTTTTGTATCTCCCTCTAGTTTAAATGATGAGTTGCTTTCAGTTCCTTTTATCACGCGGCTGCTTTGCAATCGCCGTGATTCATGTCGAGTTAATCTGCTGTTTGGGCCGGTTCCAGCCAGTCGGCGAGAGCCTGAAATGTTGAATGTAAAGCTTCGCCTGCCTCCACTCCCTCAGCATTATCCACCTTGGCCAGACGCGTGAGACCGGCGCCTTTAATCTGATTCAGCAGAGTTAGAACGGCGCACAGGCAGCCACAAACACAGGTGCGAAAAAAAAAGGAAAAAAAAAAACGCGGTCCATGAGTCTGACACACACACACACACACAGGAGCGGGAATCAACACACCCCACCCACCTCTCACGCCAAACACAAAAACCCTTTCTGGAAATGGTGCTGAGCATCTGTTTGGAGGGATCGAGCACATTCGCTTTGAGTGAAATTCTGGCAGCGCCCCGCCGATGGCCATGAGGAGCTTTTCTCCTGGCTGTGCACACACACACACACAGGAGCCGCCATGCTAATTCTGTTCCACCTCTGTCCCCCTGACGCCACCACTCTCGCCTCCCCAGTCAGCCGTAAAAGGCGGATGCTTTTAGTGACATTCTGAGGCATTTTAAGAAGCAATTCATTTAACAGCATGATGATCTGTTTGCGCGACAAAAGTAGGGCGAACAGTTACCGGAGCAGATGTTTGGAGGACACGAAAACAGCGTCTGAAACTCTGGTGATGGCATGGACGCCTCGCTTCAGCAGCGTATGAAATGAAGACGTGTGGTGAGCACCAGCAGGCAGATAAAGAAAGCAAAATAAAGACGTACGGATTGGCTGCTTTAGCATTTAGCATCATGAGCATACGTCACATCAGAGTCAGCTGCCAGGCGCTCGCCAGCGCCGACACCTCAGCCGAGCGTGCGGCTGCACAGGAGAAACATGGCAAATAAACCTGACAGCACGAGAAGCAACGCCCGCAGGACTTGGAAGTATTTACATATGCAGATGCCGGTCACCCCAGATCCCTTTTCTCATCAAGGGAAACCAATTAAAAGTCGACTGTTTACCTTAATTAACAGTAACAATTAATGGCTTTCCGAAGTCCTTCTTTGACTTTCAATTAAAAGCAGCCAGTGACACAGGTTGGGAGCGGAAGCCATAAATCTTGCAGACAACTCACAGATGAGTGGTCCATCCAGAACTGAAGGGGAGCCATTCAAAGTTTTCAGGGAGGGAAATGTGTTTCATGACCTGCGAGGGTTGTCGCCCCCCTCGCCCCGCCCCCCTCCCGGGGGTCCGACGGCAGACGACGATAATTACAGGAATCACAACGAGCAATATCCTGTAGAATTCTATGGTGGAAGCAGCGCACGTCTTCATCAACAGAATTTTCAGAACATAGCCCAATCTTTTACATTTTCTTGTCGACAATCGACCTCTATTTGCGTTTTTTTCCTTCTTGAAAAAAACGGTACAGAGATAAATGTTCCACAATAACCGCTGTCATTTTCTTTTTCAAAGGGAAATTGCTCATGTTTTGAAGCTTATTTGAAACCCACATCCTGAAAAGGAGGATTGGATGCAAAACTATTTTTGTTGCCATACATAGAAATGCAAAGCTTTGCTAAGATCCCTCTACATTTCAAAACATTTTAATGTAGTTGTTTGTTGATAATAACACACGTATTACTTTAATTGTATGCTTTAAGTAACACAAACACGCACACATAAACTGCATATACTCACACACAAAAAGGAGACATATCAGGGCATATCAATGTCACTTATTAATAACTTTATTTAAAACAAATTTACAATAAACACTTTCGCTTTATAACGGTTGAAATAATGCTGCCTTCCAAATTCTCTCCGCTGAATCCAAGATGGCTTCCCCAAACATAAACAGGATGTAGAAGTTTAGAATAAATGAAATACGCCTATGGAAACAAACAGATTTTGCAGATTTGTATTTCCCCGTCATCCTGCAGGGTTTGTTGTTGTAAAGGGAACATATTCATCCAGAC
Organism: Synchiropus splendidus; assembly: GCF_027744825.2. NCBI lineage: Eukaryota > Metazoa > Chordata > Actinopteri > Syngnathiformes > Callionymidae > Synchiropus > Synchiropus splendidus. Next base: position 995,341 of record NC_071344.1, read on the forward strand.
GTTCTCGCGCTTTCGTGGGCGTCGCCATCTTGGTTTCCCACCTCCATAACTGGAGCGTGCTATGTAACGTCTTCCTACTTCCGTCAGTTGTTAGCCGCGCTAGCTTCGCCTCCTTCACTGGCACTTTACTGCAGTAGTGGCACGAAATGTGAAATAAATGATGCAGCCATTTTCCAAAGCTAATTTGACTTGGAAAGTAAAATGTGAATTGCGAATTATCGTTATTCAAGGGACTGTATTGCATGTCACCTCAGTCCGAATGTAAACACCGGACTCCTCTGCCACCCATGCCAACTCGGGGATTTTGTGTAAACACACAATGCACTGGTGTGTGCAGGTGTCCGGCCAACTGGCCCGCAGCACTGGTACTGGTCAGCAGACTGTTGGGAAAGACTCGGAGGACCATTAGCTGTCCGGAGCTGCCAGGATGGAGAGCGGATAATGACAGGTGGTGCGTACGCCCCGGAGGTCTGACAGACTCGGGGCGCTGCGCCATCCAACAGCAGCCTTTCACTACTGGCACGAGACCACGGCGACCGCCTTTAACACTGGCAGCGTGACGGCTGCAGCGTTCCTGGCACTATCCGGACCCAGCACTTATTACTATGAGCAGCGCTACTAAACTGTTGGTGCTGGAGAAACCTGTACGCCATCATTACTATCGCTGACATCCGCTTGGTGAGAGGATTCAAATCACCGCTCTGGCTGGGGTGACAATTCAGATTATGACAATGACAATGAACCGGTGGCTTTGTTACGCTGCAGAGGGACTGAGAAACTAGTGTGAAAATGCTCCTCGTTTCTCTCCTTTCCCTGTCATTTTCCTATCACAATTGTTATTAACTTCAACACCATCGTGCAGGACTGGCAAACATGTGAACATTAGATGTAAAATGAATTTGAAAAAAAATCAAGCCACTCACATACACGAGTGGCAGGACGCTGCAAACAGTGACTTGCTCGCCAACACACCAACACAATCCTGTCAGCAGGTGAAACTTATGATAAACCTACAAATATGATTAAGGACATGATTGTTTGCTTTTTTTGAATGTTTAATTTTAATTCAGTGTAATGCATTGGAACAAATCAATTTCTGTACTTCTTTCTGAATTATTAATGTTAACCCTCACCCTAACCCTTTAAAAATAAGTGAAGCCATAAATGTGAATGAGATCATTTCCAATAATCTAAATAACCAAAAAAATAATCTAAATACTAAAAAGCAAAACAAAATCAATAAATAAATCATCAAAAAAACAGTAGTTATTTGACTCAAGTGTGTTTTGGAGTAACAAATTAAATCATGACTCTTCAGGAACTTTGAAAATGTATCAAAGCACATGTGGCCCACATGTGATCATCCACAGTACAGAGGTGAAATATTCCTGCCCAAGTGCCTTTATAATTACCACATTTAGAATGATGTTTTTGGGGGCGATTGGGGCGAAAAGAAAAAAGCAGCGAAACACCACTCCTACTTCGGTTGCTTCCCAAAGTAAACGATCCCCTGACCTTCGGATGGTGCTGATATCTCTCATCAGGAAAGCGCATCTCTGCCGCTGGTTCCCACCATCATCTCGTCTGCTGCCATGGGAACCTCTCGAAGTGTCTGAATCTGTTCACTGAGACCACCACTATTCACGGACCTCTTCTCCTCTTGCCCTCCAAATCCTGTAAACACTTCATGAGCACCCGCAGTCGAAAAGCCTCGCACTTAAAACAATAAGCAGCGGAGGCAAGCAAACATGACGGACGGCGCCAGGATAAACGCTGTCGGGCTTTTGTCTTCCAAAGGTCCTTCGCTTCTATCCTAGTTCTGTGTCTAGTTGAGCCAGTCTGCGTTTGGGCTTCCACAGCCTGAACAGCGCGTGGGCGTCTGAGCGCACCTGTGTGGGTTCACCCCCGTCACCTCCATGTCCCCCGCCTCTTGACGCCCATGCAGATGTGGGATTTCTCCCTAATCTCTGCGTACACTCACTAAGCCATTGTGGCTTCCAGCTGATTCATGTGCCACTCACTCGCTCGCTGCAGCCCTCCGACAGCGCGGCACAAGAGAAAAACAATTTCAGCCTGCATATTCACCGGCTTACTTTCCTTTGACCCCGCCAGGTGGCCGCGGACGACGTCGCTGGTCCAGCGTGGACGGTGAAGTTTCACGAATGCATGCAGCCCGCAGGCATCTGACGGACAAAGCTGCGGCTGATGTTCTGATTTGATGACTGTTGCCATGGCAGCACAATGAACACGGAGGAGGGGCAGTCGCACTGACAAAGAAAAAGAAATACATCTATTCTCCTGGAACACACAACCCTGAGCCCCTCATCAAGCTGCAGCACGGGCCTCTTTTGGATCAGTGAGCTGTAAAGGTCCATCATTAGGACAGCAGCTTCAGGTCCAAGACTCTGACAGCCTGTCAAGAGAAGAGCCTGCATGACTAAACGTACGATGAGGCGGATATCACAGGGAAGCAACAAAGAGACACCTGGATGTTTTCCAGCCGAGCGTCTGGAGGCTCCACTTCAAGTCTTCAAGTCTCTGGCTGGCTGGCTGTTGTGTTTGTACGGTGGTTCCTCTGGGCAGAGGCGGCACCAGGGTTAAGCTGATCCTCTCTCACTCTGCTAAAATAGCCAGCGGAGCCCATGCAGCACTAGATCAACTGTACAACTTAAAGACCCTAAACGTTGCAGCAGGGATGATCGATATGGCACTGAGCAATGTTCTTTACCAGCTAATAGACAAATCCATTCCCTCAAAACCCCCCTGGGGCTTCGGTAGGCGGGACGGGAGTCCCAGTGTGCTGCAGTTGACACACATTCAAACACGCACCGCCGCACAAATCAGGACAAAGAGGGAAAATATTTCCCTGGAAATAGTAGAATTCAAAATAATAATAATATATGTGTGTGTGTGTGTGTGTGTGATAAATGGAAAAAATAGCGATAACAATAAAACATTTCATAATTGTAGTTCAGCTTTTTTAAAATGTATATATTATTTTCGATCAGTGGTGATCGAGAGTACACAACTCTGACTTTACCACTAACACATCTCCATTTAATTTATTTTTAACATCAATAAAATCCGCAATGAGAGGTTAGTGGAAGAAACACCTTCAGAAAAAATACATTTTTCTAATTACGAGTGTCATCTTTATTTCAGTGTCATGACGACGCCACTTCTGGCACCCGGCAGGAACGTAGTGCAGCAATGACACAGTTGTTGTCCAAGCCTGGAAGATGCCATCCACTGACCGCCACTGTGTGTCGTCCACAGCCGCCCTAAACTCCTGACACCTTTTTCAATCAAGCAGCAAAGCTAAGCTAAGCCGGTCCATCTTCCAGCCAAAGTCAAGTCTCCCTTCATTGTCTGGCTTCTGCCCTCTTGATACCACGTCACGCCTTCACTGCCTCACACCTGAGTGACATCGGACCGGACTGATCTGGTCATCCTGTCCACCGTTCACAGTCGAATTCTTTTGCCACAGTTAAATACCTTAAGTGAAGATGGATGCTCTACGGTAGTTCTAATTAAAAATGCATGCTGCATCCTATTGTAACTTTGGAAATCAAATAAAACCTCAATTATTCTTCTGTCTCACTCAGATTCCCTGAGGTGTTCCGTGACTACTTTGCTGATATATATACACTATATATATATATATATATATATATATATGGACGACGTTGTGTAGTTAGATTGAACTGACAACAGTTTGAATTCCTGTGGTCTCTTGATCCCAAATTCCCATCGAAGTCGAGGAAAAAAGCGTGCGTGCTTCAACAGCAGCTGGCACACGAGTCCTCCTCCGAGGGCGTTGTAGCTCCCAATTCCACAGAGGTCATCACATCGTCTGAGCTGCCAAAAGCAAATGTGTGTATCTTGATGTCAGGCGGAGCGTTAACAGTTGGCTAAAACGGTCTCATGCCACGTGTTTGGATAACCATCACTTACAGTCCCCTCCCTCTCTAATTGAATGTCCAAACTGCCAAAACATAAGTGTTGGAATTGCGTCATTGTGTTGCCTCGAAAAGCCCGACTGATCTGTGTGAAACCTGTTGCCGTGTCAGCGAGCACAGCTCCGATACGAACGGATTCCAAGAGAGCCGACGCTGACAGCTTTGTAAAGGGAAACTAGCAAACAAGTTTCCCCTTGAACACTTCATCGAATTCACAGCCAGCCGCCAAACTTGTCCGGAGAAAAAGATCAAACGGGCTTGCACGCATCCTCCCCACACAGCCTGCCTCAAGGTTGGAGTCTGGCGTGATGACGTTATCACAACATCCTTGATGCTAAAAGCAGATTATCTCTGTCGCTCACACACCAATTTGTGTTGCTTACATTGCCAAATATCTGTCACGGTTGCATCATCATGTCCTTGTATTCTCTGAGCATATTCCTCCTGTAAAAATGTAGCTTCTCATTTTTGAGGCTGCTGGTTTACTCCCTACATATTTCTGTTGACCTCTTCTGCTTGTTTGGTGTAGGTCTTTGGAGCGATATTTGGCCTTGTCCAATCACAGCACGCAGTGGTCAGTGGCCTCATTACCTGCTCCACCAATGCTGGTTTTGCATGGGTGAGAATACTCAGAGCCCAGTTGCTCCATGGGTCTGCCTTTGTTGTTGATGAATACAGCGCATGAGGATGAAAGCCGAGGTGGCGTTTGCTCGCTCTGTGGTGTTAGCATTGCTGGCCTTGTCACAGCGTAAACAAACACTGCATCTGAGCAGAGTTGCTCACATGTCCAAGTCAAGTCTCAAGTCCTACAATTGGAATGAGCTTGCTATAATTTGCAGCCAGTCCTCGATCATTATTATATCTAAAGAAAAACTAAGCGTGAACTATGACATGATCATCCGGAGCCGTACTGACTTTTGAAAATACCATACTTTACCGACTGGACCTTCTAACAGATGTCATGTTTAGCATGAAATGTCGGGCGGGCAGGAGATCAGAATGGAAACGGAACACTTTGCACGAGTCACAAATCACAAGTCTGAGTCAAGTCTTTTGCCCTTGAGTCTGAGTCAAATCTCAGGTCACTGGTTACAGGTTACTGAAGGGTAGATGAGGTATCATGAAACAGTACTGCAGGGTTGATAAAACAGTGTTCTACTTTTCAGAGGCCACTAGATGGCACTCTGGTTTAGAAATGACGTTTTGATGAGGTCTGGTTGAGTCAGTCCTTCCAGACAGCGCCATCTGGTGGCATGGAACCTCACCAACCCCTGACTACGGTGTCATGAAGCCTCATCCACCCATCAGTAGTCCACCTTGGTTAGCTACAGCAGGGGAGTCAGATCGGACTGACACAGTGCAGGTGAGATGGCCAGTAAACCGTAGACTCAACTATTTAAATCCCATATTCAATACTGCGTTTGAATGTGTTTGTTTTTGTAGCCACATTCACCACTGATCCTCCTTTACTCACTAATGAATCCTGGCAAATATCTTTGATCATGGCATTCTCACGAAACTGCGCTCCGCAATAAAGCCAGACAACACCTGTCGCAGCTCCACCACACAGCGCCATTCAAATGATATTCCATTGGAAAGCAGAAACCCCATCTGGGAGTTGATGATTCGAGTAGGATCTCTGCTCTTTGCCGCCTGTCCGTCTGTCTGTCCCGCCGTTCTTTTGTCCGCGCCGTGCGCTCGCTCATTAAACCATAAGGTCAGCTTTCGCTGGCTCTCCAGCCCTTTGTCTTGGTGCCCTTGCGCAACCTTGCGCAGCTCTCTCTTCAGCAGGCGCTTGGGCCAAACTTGACTGTAAAACTTTGGGAGCTCATTAAAAAAATAATGGATGGTGTTTATGAAGTATGGCCAGGCAGTGAGCAGTCCCTGCGGTCCTGGAACAACCCAGTTTAAAGCAGCCACTTCGTCTTCAGGTAACATTCATGCTTGTCTTACTTCAAGACAAGGACGGCCCAGGAAAAAAATATATATATATATGAAATGACTTTTACGGTCTGATGGTCCTAATCTAGTTAGAGGGGGCAACACGACTCATTTATTCTTTTCTCCACTTTCATTCCAAAAAAAAACCAGATTAATTTTCCTTATCCGTCATTTGGTGGAACGGCATGTTACGTGAAATTGAAATGAGTGTGGATAGATGTGGGGGGGGAACTGTGCCGCTTCTCAGGCAATTAGAGTCGATTTTGAAGTAGCAGTAAATCCGTGATGCACTTGTTGAGCACATCAAATGCTGTGGCTAACTGAAGAAACTTGTGATGGAGCTACGGTTTGATGAAGGCTGCCAATCGAAGGGAACAGTGGCAACTCTTGTTCATCACAATCGCTGGCTGTGAATAATCACAGCATACATTTGTGGCTGGGCACAAATGTATTTATTGAAGCCAATGAAAAGTGTGTGGTTATGCAGCAGCGTGAACACCAGCTTTTACTGTTTGTTTCTCTATATCTATCAGAGTGGAGAGTGTGACGGCTCCTCGCAGGAACATGGACGTGACGTCACGGTGGTTTCTTTCTTTAGATCGTCTTCGTTTTATTTATCTTTGAGGAGGAAATGAAGTGATAAAAGTCTGCATTTACTTACTCCTTGCTTCAAGGGCTGCGGTGATCGATCGATCGGCCGGCCGATATGCGTTTTCTGATGTCATCACGATTGGCACATTTGACAATCGAATTGCAGCTGGCAACATGCGTACCCATGGAGTCAGCCTCAGCGGTAAAACAAGACTTGGTGTCAAATAACCGCACCACATTTGAGCGAGAGGCTAATGAATGAATGCTAACCGGAGCTAGCCGCAGCAGAAAAGCTCATGGACTTCATTGTTTTGGACAAGCAGCTGACATTGAGGGAATAAAAGGGAAAAACGGTGATATATTTCAAATGAAACTTTCCGCCTTTTGTCATTTGTTTTGTTTTAAAAGTATCAATGTATTCTATCCAGTGTTGTTCAGTATTTATTAGGTCGGTGTAATTACTTTGAAAAAGTTGTGAAAGAAAAAAACAATCACCCCTCGTAGCTTCCCCTTGTGAAGGTCCTTGTGATTCTTACCAAGCGTTGATTTGGGACCAATTTATTTTGGATCTGTTTTGTTTCACTCAATAAATAAACAAAAATGTCATTAGAGGAACAATGGAAAACGTCTTCACAAATCACAGACAAAAATGTTTTCACCAATCCCACTGCAGAATGGAAGCCATGAGAATGGAATGGTTGAATTTTGGTGGTGTTTGGAACAAACTTCTGCATCCCCAGGATGTCGCAAGGCCACTGCCGTCTTGTCACAAGCAAGTTCCAGAAACGTCCGCCAACTGCTGTCCATTGAGCCTTTTTGACGAAGAACGATGCTAAAAATGCTTCAAAAAATGTGCTGTGCTATATTGATGAAAGAGGTGCATAAGAATGAACTAGATTATGAACCCAGTTTTAAGTTAAGAGACGACAATGTTTATTGTTATATAAAACTCAAAACAAGGTATTTATTTTTCCTTCCTTTGTACAACATCAAGTATGGAAGATTATTCTTTTAGTCTCCAGTTCACGTCAGAACTAGAGTAAATTATCAGTTATCCACATCAATGAATTACGGCCAGTTTTCAGTCCTGACCGAACGCAATGTCCCAGAGCCTTTATCTCGTCCGACGTGGTCTTCCAATGACACGTTCCGTCCGACAAAACTGCCGTGAAAAGCAATTGTTTTTCATTAACAGTGAATTAATAGAAGAGAAAATGAATTGAGAAATGACTGGGTTCAAATTGAATTCGAGTGGCACAGGCTGTCATGTGAAAATGAATTCAAGCCTAATGAAAATTAACAAGCCAGGGGTTTTGCATTTGTATTCAAATGACTCGGTCTCTTCTCAGTGCCATTCTCCATCACACGATTCTCATGCTTTTAATGGGCTTCGGCGACACTCGCCTTTGAAACGTTCTCTTAGCATCAGCTCGCTACAAAACAACGCTGAATGCTAATGTGAATTTTCTATTAATTCATATTTCTATTAGTCGTGTTGGCTTATCAAGTGGCATTCTCGTCCTCACTAAGGAGACATCAGACTTTGTCGGAGAGCGTTTTGCCGAGTGCAGGAATGACAATGGCAGTGAAGGGCGTTTTTGAGGACGACGTTGGAGGCAATTTGAAAAGTTATTTTCTACCAACCACTATCGGCAGCAAACGGCAGAAATGCAACTCTCAAGCCTTTCTGGAGGTGTATTTTCACAGCGGGGCAAACAGGAGTTCATCGTAATAATTGCAATACTAATTATGGGAACAATCTAACTGTGCATAAATTTGCATGCCACAGCGGAAAAGTACTCACCTTAAAGTGTTTTAGTTACTCTGATCAGTGTTGTTCTATGCCATCCATTAGGCGTATTCAGTTGGAAACTGTAGTGTTTGGAGCTTGTTTGTACACAGTGAAACTTACTCATTGTTTTATTTTCTTTCATGATGTTTATTTTTTGTTTTGTTTTTTTTGTCACAAAAATCATCACAAAAAGTTGCATTTGTTTGAGTGCGGTTGTGTGACTCCACATTATTTTTTAATTCAACAAAATTTGAATCGGAATTCTGAATGGGACAAAAAAAATAGCCATGTTTAATACACTCAAGTTTATAAAACTTGTTTGAGAGACTTTACCCTGAAACCAGTTGAACTAATGGTCAAAGAAATAACCGAATTATTTTGAGCTTTTCATTCCATAGAAACAAACACATTCATGGTCACGATCGTGGATTTAGACACCTTTGATCTGCAGCTTCATTGTGATGAGCACATGTGACATGATGCTTAAGCAATTTTCACAATGTGGGTCATGTTTAAAATGCATATGGGCTGCATATGGCCCCCGGGCCGCCAGTTGTTTTGCCCTGCACAGCAGGAGGCATCCATCAGACATATTCATTCATAAATTACAGGGTTTGGGTGTTATTTGTATGTAGCAGTTATATCTTCAGCTATTGATCTATACAGTATGTTCAGTACCTGAAAGAGGCGGAACAAAAGATTTGGTTCCTAAAACATTTACTTGAGAAGATTTTACTTGACTGAAACACTCACTCCATGTGGTCTATGTAAGTTTGACAAAAACATAACCCTGAATGATCGGTGCTCACATGAGTTTCCTTTTCTTATTTTTGGTTGGTTAATATTTGTAGATGGACTTTTTGTTTGGCCATTAGAAAAACAACTCAATTTTCTTTCCACGAATGTATCTCTCTGTCACGAGAGTCGAGCGAAATCCCTGAACAAGCGGACAACACAGTCGGCGCGCCAGACATCAAAGTGTCCACCACCAGTCAGACGGGACTCTTGAAGCCAAAACTGCACCGGAGGAATTCAAATCAAGGGCAGATGACGCTGTTTGCACGTCTTCACTCTGACGCCTGACGAACGCGTTGAGGGTCGAAGTGGTGTTTTTGAACTGAGCAACTCAAAACAATCGGAATTCTGCTTTGATTTTCCGCAACTGTGATAGTGGAGGCGAGCCGGTGGTGGGCTGGGGGGGGGTCTGTGAGATATAATATTCTATATTCCTGCAGTCATACCTGCCCACAGTGCCACAGTGAGACTAGACGAGTCAAGTCAAATGCTGCACTTGTTCTACTGAATTTCGACGGTGAACATCACTGATGCGCCTAGAATCAACGCCCCAAGTCTCACTGCTCTGCTACATGTAAACAA